>NW_003546753.1:0-65828 GCF_000090795.2 Amphimedon queenslandica
AAAAAAGAAATGACAATAACTATAATCAATAACCAACTTTTACAGAAAAATAACAAACTAAAAGAAATGCAACGAGAAAAGTTCAGTATTTTCAGTATCGCCAATGAGCTAGGTGTCACAGATGATTTTTGAAGTAAAACAAATTTGCTTTAGTTCCACGTATGGTCCACTGATATGAAATGGAATGATCATCTTTATAGGCATGTATGCTCAATTCTGTATCATTTTTAATAAGGGCAAGAAGCAGCTCCGAGATAAATACTAATATCGTCTCGGTGTACAAAATCACAAAAGAGGAAGTAAAAAGTCACACACAATAACACTTCCTGGAGCAAAACTCACAAAACACTTAGTTGTTAACAACACTGCTTATGTAGTTATAGCCTGTCATCAAAGTTATTTTAAGACTGAAAGAAATGATGTGCTCATTTACACTTTGACACAGGATGAGAGTCTAAAACTATTAATGACTTTTAATGAAGCTCGCAATCCTACGCTTCAAAAGACAGATCATAATACGGTAGTTATAATCATGTTCTGTGTATTATTTACGACAAATGTGTCAATGTTTGTCGCTTGTTCTATTGGGAGGGACAGCCATTTTATAAACGACCTCCCCAAGTTGACTGTGATTCGATATACTATATTAAGTAACAAGAAAGACAAAGAGGTGACATGACACTGTGCGAGATTAAGTTCGTACATACCATTCTTCATCATTTCATCATAATGTTGCATTATTAATTTAATCTGCTAACCTATATGATAAAATAATACATCATAGCTATTATGTGAAATGACTGGATTTAGTAACCTCGGCATTCATCCTCTTTTCCAGATTCATGTAATTTAGAGGTGATGGCTCCTGCTTAAAGATATTTGACTAAAAATAATATTTTAATGATATTTAATGATCATTGTTATTCAGTACCTCATTTCTAGTGTTGTTACATTTAATTGAAATTGCCTCTTCAGGTTCATTTACTGGTGCTGCAATATAGAAAACTACAATAGCCAATAATAATATCCATGTAGCACAAAACGCTATCAAAGACATGTTTTGGTCTGTGTGCCAAGTGCAATCTATCCAAATCTGCCACTACTGATAATAGCTAATCTAAAGTTTGGACTCTGAACAGTCGCTTTAAACAGTGGCTAAAGCGGCGGAGCTGAACCCGGGCCCACCCAGTGGCGGAGCTGAACCCGGGCATCAAATCTCTGTAATGAGATTCATTAGATGCCTTGCCCAAAGTTTAGATAGAGCCAACCACAAGCCTCACCAGAGTACTAATAAGTGCATACAGGTGGATATAAGCAATTAGCAAGCAATTTTCAAGTAAAATACCCAAAGAAAAAGCATTATACATGTATTCAAGAGAAGGATGTATTAAAAAGCATCTATGGAAAAAGTTAGAAACTGGACACACCCACATCCGGGCCTGGGCATCAGTTGAGTTCCAGCTCCGCCACTGGCTTTAAATACTAATCAACCAACCTCAATGTAGTTCAACACAACACGTAAGGGTACCAAACTTGAGGTTTTTCACCAAACAATGTGTGGGGTTTCATGATACGCTGTACAAGCAGGATCAAAATCCTCAAATACATGTACCATACAAATTAAAGCTCTGGGAGGTTTTACACATGACAAGGGCGTAGCTAGCATAAAGGCGGATTTACAATATTACGCTAGTCCTGACGTTACGTTGACACTGGAATAGAATCTGGTTCTATTCCAGCGGAAAGCATGCGTCAAAAGGTCAAATCGCCCACGTTTTTGATTAAAAATTGACGGTACGCTGGCCTAATGTCATATTGTAAATCCGCCTTAAGGCTAGGGTAGGCTATAGCTTACCCTAAAGTTCAGAAGTCAGAATTGAAGTTTAGTAGTTTTATGTTGAGTTTAATAGAAGTTTAGGGTATGTCTCAACCGGCAGTTACTCACTCAGTCACTTTTGACACAGGCAAACAGAGACAGGAGAAAGCGAGGGGTCCGCAACGGGCTTGTAATCTCTGGCGTAGAAACTCTTTGGTAATCCAGTAATCCAAAAGATAATATTGGGATAATCCAGTAATCTTGGAAGAATTCAGTAATCTGTAATCCAGGATTTAACAAATTTACTGAAAAATCCTAATAATAATTTTGAGTATCCGGAGTTAAAAACCCACCCATTGGTTTTATAAAAAGTTATTAAAACCACACCCATTGTTAATTAATAAGGTCAGCCTGTAATCCTTGGTAATCCAGCTTGTAATCCCTGGTATTACATCCAAGTAATCCAGCTTGTAATCCCTGGTAATCCAAAGAATCTACCTATAATCTTGGTAATCCACTCATAATCTTGGAATTCTCCTGGTAATCCAAAAGTAATCCAGTAATCAATTGGTAATCCTAGTAATTTTTGTAATCTCGTAGAGATTTTCTTCCCGTTGCGAACACCTCGGGAGAAAGAAAAGAAAACAGCCATTTTAGCACAATTATTATTAAGGTGGAGTCTTTACATAATTAACTTAATTAATTAGCTAGCTTAATAAAATTATAAAAAGTTAACTTTAAGTGAAGCCATCACAATGTCAGCTGCAAAGAAACAAAAGCTATGTGAATTATTATGCAAATTTTAGCTGAGTATATTAGTAGTCAACCGCAGCCATATAGACTGTTTGTACTGAAGATGAGCATGAGGAGATTGAAGATGATGATATTGTATATAAATGATGATTTTGTTGATTGTGCTGCTACCTTGAGTCTGGCCTGAGTTCTCATCTGAGTCTGAGTGTGAAGCAGTTGCGAGAACCATAGATATTAGAGTAAATGAAACTCCATATTGCGAGAACACGCCCATTTCGAGGCCGTAAAGTGGGTGTGCCCATAAAAGTGGGCATGGCCAAATGGGTGGTGCGCTTTGCGCGTCCTTTTCTTCTCACCCTTTCCTTTTTTCTCCCTACATTCTTGATACAGACCACTGCAAAGAAGTAACATTATCATGAATAATTTGTGAAACTGACAAAACCCACAATGACCTGATGATGTTTGAACAGCCAACTATAAAATGATACCTGTAATCAGTCGGAGTGTAGGCAGTGGAGTGATGGTTGACTATGGACCCTAGTCACCTTTCCTCCAGTGGTCCCTGCCTACTAGAGCGTTAGTTCTAGATTATAGAAGTGTGACCCCCTATTCTACATTGATCCTATGTAATCTTTGTGACTTCCCTCTTTTTTTTCATAAACTAGACGGTACTTCATAATTTTTGTATTTTTTTATTATTTCATACATTACAATAGAATTTTGGAAGTGGATATTGGTCCGGCAGCTGGACGCCTACTTCAGAGCTATAGATCCGGCAGTCCATTGTTCTCCGTAAAACAGCTTGTGCGCATGCGCAATAGTGCAAAATGGAACTTGGTCTTTTTATCAAGAAACCAAGAAATCAAGGTGCTCTAAAAACTAAACACTAAACCCCAATCCCAACCCTACGACCCCGGAGGCTAAGATGTACGAGAGGGTGTTTATTTCTTTAAAAAATAGCAAAAAAAGTAATTAAAAAAAAGAAAAAAAATCAAACATTGCAGCATAGTTTTAGTCAGTATTCCCGACAGGATTCAAACCGCTGACCACATACGTGCAATCCACAGTCCACACCAGCCTCTCCACTACACCACCACAGCCCTGCTGCATCACGTTGCTGATTGTCGTATTTATACTTGATATCTGTATATAAAATCGTGTATTAGTATACTGGGGCTTCGCCCCAGTATACTAATTTAGGGGCTGCCGGATCTATAGCTCTGAAGTAGGCATCTGGCTGCTGGACCAATATCCACTTCCTAGAATTTTTGAGGCTATAGTTTCCAGATTTTAAGTGACTAATATGACTGCCCTATTATTCTTAATAGTTGGTTAATGTACGGCAATGCTATTTGCATAATAAAAGCACAGGATGTTTGTTGTAATGACTAGTAATCACACCCACAATAGCCTCACTATGTTTAATCAACCGACTATAAAAGGACACTTGTGTCATATCAAGCGAGGCACTGGAGTGATGCATCCTCCAGTGACCTCCGCCCGCAAGGCTGACCCTTGCTGTGGGTGGGAGGTATCAGGACTGGTCGCGACTTCTGATGCATCTCCCCCTTCAGCTTGGCTCATCTCTGCGGATGTTTTTTTTACTTTTACTTCATAGAGTGCCCGGATTGAAAATATTTGATATAATTATGAATAATTATACTATAAAGAATAATCTAGTAATTGTGAGTGAGAGACACTAGTATCACTTTATAGTTCATTCCATGTCTGTAATGGACTGTTTGTTATTATTTGATGTATATACAATTTACTATCCAATGCATACTGAAGATGTTTTTGTTAATTATAATCATGACTCAGCAGCAGGCTGTGAATTGTGTGTCCCACAATGACTTCACTACGTTAAATCAACCGACTATAAAAGGATAGTTCATATCAGTGTGAGTGAAGGATGGGAAGTGGTTGGTCAATGGGCCCAGGCCATCCATTCTCCCATGTTCTCTGCCCGCTGGGTTGAGTTGCACTGTGTATTGGGACATCAGGTCTGGCCCCTCCCTTTCCTGATGTACTCCACTGCACACTGTACCTCCTCTCAGCTGGTATCTCTCTCTCTTACTTTTTTGCTTCATATATATAGTCAAACACTGCTTGAATTTTTATGTTTTATTTATTATGCATAGTATAATTCATACATCACACATGAATTTGTTGATTATAGTCACAACTCATTGTGTGAAATTGTGTGTCCCACAATGACCTCACTATGTTAAATCAACTGACTATAAAAGGATAGTTCATATCAGTGTGAGTGAGGGAAGGGAGGTGGGTGGTCAGTGGGCCCCTAGGCCATTCATTCTCCCATGCTCTCTGTCTGCGGGGTCCGAGTTGCTTTCTTTCAGTGTGTCGGGCATCAGCCTCGATCCCTGGTGCTCTTCTAACACACTTGCAACTCCTCTCCGCAGATAATTTCACTTTTTCTTAATCATAATTATCATTTGTTAAAAGAGGAATTCTGATAATAGTCCAGTAGGGTTTGTCAGTTGTGATTGAGAGATGAGATATTCCTCAGCAGTAGAGCTACAGTTCATTCTGTGCCTGTAGTATATAAGTATAATCATTATAAAGTACACATAGGGAACTAACCATTGGAAATGTTCATTACAGCACAGAGCATTAGTTATTGACTTCAGACCTTTGATGACCTAAACCACAACATGATCTGGCTGAATTACTGATAGCTGACTGTTACAAAAACTATTTTTTATAGTCTAATGGCAAAAAGGTCACATCACAAGCTAATATTGTACTTGTCACACCCTACAAAAAACTTTTTATTGAGTCAATTTGAGTGCACCTCCTGGTCAAGATAATAAATAATTTCAAAAATTGTTCCTATCTAAACAACAGGCTGTATTACAGGTGCTGCAGATACATGTCCCACAATAGCCTGACAGTGTAATTTACATGTACACATAGGGGTAGGAACAGGGGGGGCAGGAGGGGCTTAAGCCCCCCCAACTTTCATTGAAGGGGGGCTTAGCCCCTCCAACTTTAAGTGATATACACGTATTACTATTATCAACACTATAGACTTTAGTTTAGGTAATCCTTAAACATGTGTATGTGTGCATATTGTGTGATGATTCGTTTTATAAACATTTAATACACTATCTTAACTTCTAAGAACACGCACTCTTATTATTATTTTCAGAAATACACAAGGTTCTACTTTTTTATTTACCAACTCTGTTAACATCAGCTTCAGCTAAGCATAGATTTTTAACGACCTGGGGGCGTAGCCCCCAGGTCGTTCCTATAATTGATTTCACCCACGTGCGATGTTTGTATATATATATATATATATATTTGTATGTCCACACTTACATTTCTTCTATACATGTTGTATTGGAGAAATAACAAAATTCATAAGCCTTAGCAACCACCCGCCCACGCTCCTTTACGTAAGTGGGTGTGGTCACGGCAAGCAAAATGGCGGCTTACATATAGGACAAAGTTATAAGCTTTCTAACAGCAAGAGAACATAGAGATACAGTCTCAAGACCTTTCTTGAAGCATTAGAAGGTAGAGAGAACCTCTATAAGTTTTATTAAGAACCCAGTTGTACTTGTAAGGTGGTGAAATCAATTATAGGAATATTTTTTACACTGTTACGCTTGTTGACATTAAGGACATTAAAAAACTACTTGCACTCCACAATGTCACAAGAGCATCTTAATCATGTAGTTATTTTGCATACACACAAAGACAGATGATTTACACATTGAGGACATTGCAAAGGAACTTGTTACATTTAATGAGCTTAGATGCCAATATTTTGGACAATATTAATTCTGTACATGCCATGTATTAATGATCCATTGTTAAATCATGCTCCTATGATTGTATATAAATAATACCTTAGCCCCCCCCAACTTTTAGTTTGTTCCTACCCCTATGCATGTACATAAAACCAATCGTATACATCAAAAATTGCTACTCCTCATGGCTATGCATCAGAACCGTTTCATGTTTAGTGCACGCACAGACATGATCTGGATCTTATGCATAGAGGAGGAGCAGCCACCCTGCTTGTGAGGTTGTGCCTAGGACCAAGCAGGGTGTTCCATATTTTATTTTGATAGGTGTGAAGAAGAATCATATAGTCAATGGTTTTTATACTAAAAATTAGATTATCTAACAATGAAATCTATTTTTCAGACACCTTGCAATTGCTTGGCTATGTAATTCCTACACTCTATAAAACCAATCATGGTACTCTACCCATTACAGTTGTTCAAGCAACCACATAGAACTGAAGTGAGTTATTGAGTGGCAATGAATGCATCAATGATACACTGACAGGTCTATGTGCCCTCCTATGGTGGTCTGGCTAGCCTAGCCCATGGTGATCTTGCTTGAACAACTGCTGCCTTGCTTGTTCTTAGGATCAAGCAAGGTGTTTTTGTTTTTTTTCTCATTTGGTACTAAGTATAAAAATACTACAAATGCTTTGGATTGGTAAGTTTGATTCATTAATACTGTCACCATGTCACGTGAGAAGAGATATCATTTTTCGCATGATTGTTTTATCAAGAGTTGCTGTGTAAACTGTCGCTGTTATGCATGCGCCCCACAATTGCTTGACTATGTAATTCCTACACTCTATAAAACCAGTCATGTACTTTACCAATTGCAGTTGTTCAGGCAGCCGCACAGACCTGGAGCACTCCATCAGTGCACAGATGGTGTAGCACAGGTCTGTGTGTCTCCTGCGGTGGTCTGGCTGTGGTGGCCTGTGACCCCATAGGTAATGCTGCCTGAACAACAGCCGCCTTGCTCGTGCCTAGGATCGAGCAAGGCGTAATTTTTTAAATTTTTAATTGAATATCTTTTTGTTACCAGAGAAATTCTTAATTCTCGAAAAGTTATATTACACATACTGTGTAAATTACAAATCATAGCTGTAGTAACAATTATAGTAGTACAATTGCCAGTTAATGAATTTGCTTTTAGACAATTAGACAATGTTAATTTGATTCATTATTTTGTTCCAGTGTGCCCCAAAAGTGTATGAACATGTTATTTGACATGAGTATAAATAAGCCTGTCCCCTCTTATGAAGTACAATACACCGCTAGCTGTTTCCATCACTAGCTGTTATTGTACCAAATTTGACTTATTATTAAGCGAAACTTACTACTCACATTAACACCATGAGGGTAGTAAGCTAGCGATTCTTTTTCTATTGTCAATTTTTATTATATAGCTAACTTCTATATTTTTACTCAAAAATACTAAAAGAATTCCTTGATCAGAAAAATTCAATAAAAAGTAAAAAATTATGTTGGTTTGGCAAAAGACCATGACTTATTTTTAATAATGGTTCTTTTGAAGATAATTATTACAAATAATTTATTAAAAAGATTAACGCTAGCCTAGCTGACAGAGATTTGAGGCTATAGTTTCCAGATTTTAAGTGACTAATATGACTGCCCTACTATTTTTAATAGTGTCATTGTGGTTAATGTACGGCAATGCTATTTGCATAGTAAAAGCACAGGATGTTTGTTGTAATGACTAGTAATCACACCCACAATAGCCTCACTACATTGAAACAACCGACTATAAAAGGACACTTGTATGATCAAGCGAGGCACTGGAGTGATGCATCCTCCAATGACCTCTGTCTGCAAGACTGACCCCTGCTATGGGTGGGAGGTATCAGGACTGGTCGCGACTTCTGATGCATCTCCCCCTTCAGCACGGCTCATCTCTGCAGATGTTTTTTTTCACTTTTCCTTCATAAAGTGCCAGGATTTAAAATATTTGTTATAATTATGAATAATTATACTATAAAGAATAATCTAGTAATTGTGAGTGAGAGACACTAGCATCACTTTATAGTTCATTCCGTGTCTGTAATGGACTGTTTAAATTACAATTTAATGGACTCTATAAAAGGATAGTTCATATCAGTGTAGAGTGAGGGATGGGAAGTGGTTGGTCAATGGGCCCAGGCCATCCATTCTCCCATGTTCTCTGCCCGCTGGGTTGAGTTGCACTGTGTATTGGGACATCAGGTCTGGCCCCTCCGTTTCCTGATGTACTCCACTGCACATTGTACCTCCTCTCAGCTGGTATCTCTCTCTCTCTCTCTTACTTTTTTACTTCATGCAAGCTTATATATAATTACAATATTCACACTATTTTTTTAAAAGAAGAATTCTGATAATAGTCCAGTAGGGTTTGTCAGTTGTGATTGAGAGATGAGATATTCCTCAGCAGTAGAGCTACAGTTCATTCTGTGCCTGTAGTATATAAGTATATCGTTATAAAATATACATATACAAATAAATTAACTACTAACTAACCATTGGAAATGTTCATTACAGCACAGAGCATTAGTTATTGACTTGAGACCTTTTGATGACCTAAACCACAACATGATCTGGCTGAATTACTATAGCTGACTGTTACAAAAACTATTTTTAATAGTCTAATGGGCTTGGCAAAAAGGTCACATGCATCACAAGCTATTATCGTACTTGCCACACCCTACAATAACTTTTTATTGAGTGCACCTCCTGGTCAAGATAATAAATAATGACAAAATTGTTCCTATCTAAACAACAGGCTGTATTACAGGTGCTGCAGTCCCACAATAGCCTGACTGTGTAATTTACATGTAGATAAAACCAATCGTATACAGTAAGAATTGCTACTCCTCATGGCTATGCATCAGAACCGTTTCATGTTAAATTGCGCACAGACATGACCTGGATCTGATACATAGAGGAGGAGCAGCCGCCCTGCTTGTGCCTAGGACCAAGCAGGGTGTTTCTTATTTTATTTTGGTAAGTCATACAATATGCTAAGAATGTGAATGTATCAATTTTATACTAAAAATTAAACTATCTAACAATAAAATCTATTTTTAGACAGTTTTGATTTATTAATATGTAAGAAAAAATATCATTTTTGCTTTATTAAGCATGTACTAATGTTGTTCTAATGTGTAAATGCAGCCCTATGTCTTTATCTTGGCTATGCGCCCCACAATTGCTTGGCTATACACTCTATAAAAGCAATCATGGTACTATGACCATTGCAGTTGTTCAAGCAACCACATAGAACTGCAGTGATATCATTGAGTGGGCCAATGAGTGCACCCAATGATACACCGGCAGATCTATGTGCCTCCTGTGGTGGTCTGGTTGATACCTGTAACCCCATTAGGGTAATGTTGCTTGAACAACAGCCGCCTTGCTTGTTCTTAGGACGGAGCAAGGTGTTTTTGTATTTTTTTAGTTCATTTGGTACCAGTACACTACAATTGACAGTTGTTAGGTTAATACAATGGATACATTATTATTAAGTTAATACTGTTATGCATGCGCCCCACAATTGCTTGACTATGTAATTCCTACACTGTATAAAACCAGTCATGTACTTTACCAATTGCAGTTGTTCAGGCAGCCGCACAGACCTGGAGCACTCCATCAGTGCACAGATGGTGTAGCACAGGTCTGTGTGTCTCCTGTGGTGGTCTGGCTGTGGTGGCCTGTGACCCACAGGTAATGCTGCCTGAACAACAGCCGCCTTGCTCGTGCCTAGGATCGAGCAAGGCGTAATTTTTTAAAGTTTTAATTGAATGTCTTTTTACCAGGGAAATTCTTAATTCTAAAAGTTATATTACACATACTGTGTAAATTACAAATCATAGTTGTAGGAACAATTATAGTAGTACAATTTCCAGTTAATGAATTTGCTTTTAGACAATTAGACAATGTTAATTTGATTCATTATTTTGTTCCGGTGTGCCCCACAAGTGTATGAACATGTTATTTGACATGAGTATAAAAGTTTTGCTTCTCTTCTATGAAGTACAATACAGCGCTAGCTGATATTGTACACAAAACTCACACTATAATTTAAAGCGAAACTTACTACTTGTGCATTAATGTATGGGTGGTAGGCTAGCGACTCTTTTTTATCATAATTCTATTTTAATAGCCAAAATTGCTATTGAGCATTTATGACAAAATGGTAAAAGAAAAATGTATTACAGTCAAACCTGTCTATTCCGGACACCTTGGGACTCAATAAACCTGTCCTTATTACAGAGGTGTCCTTATTTCAGAGGTCCATTAAATGTATTGGGACTGATACTACCTGTCCTCATTATAGAGGTGTCCTTATTTTAGACTGTCCACAATAGGAGGTTTGACTGTACAAGGTAAAAAATGGAAGTTACTGGTTTAGAAAAGACAATAGTTATTCTTAATCATAATTATTACAAAAATTTATTAAAAAGATTAACGCTAGCCTAGCTGCGTAAGCAGTTTGGTTTGTGGCCCAGAGGATTTAACTTGTTGGATGTGATTGGATCAATATGGTTTGTAAGAAACAACCACAACAAGCTAGCACCAAAGTGCACTTCTTCATACACATTCAATTGTTATATAGTCATGTGAAATAATATGAAAAAGCAATTGTGGGGCACATCAAAGAAGATAGTATTGTTATTATAACAAATTAGATCATGTCTTAGCTTAGGGCTAAGCTTTAGACATTTTAAAGACTATTTTGGCAAGGCCAATGCACCAACGGTGTCTTGTTTCATTTATTTTCTGAAACTTTTCAGTGTTTCTACTTTCTACATCCATGTAGTATGTACATGTATATGCATCTGGGCAAATTGGCACTGGGAGCAGGTGTAGACCCACAATTGCTTGACTATGTAATTTCTAAACTCTATAAAACTACTCATGTACCAAAACAATTGCTGCTGTGTACCCTACACAGGGTGGCCCGTGCCATCTAGTGCATGGATGGCATGCGTTAACTCGGTCATAGATATTTTCATATCTATGAGGCGATCCTGTGTTTGCCAGTGGTGGTCTGTGTCTCCAATGGCAGGATGTACCGTGACCTCTCATTGGTGAGGGGGGTACACAGCAGACGCCTTGCTTGGGGCCTAGGCTCCAAGCAAGGTGCTTTTTTATTCAAATGTAATACATCTATTGTGCTTAAAGCTAGTAGAAAGTTCATTTCAGGAAAGATATCATTTTTCAGATGATTGCTGTTATCAAATTCTTTATCTACATGGCAGCCCTCACCACTGTTATGTGCCCCACGATTGCTTAACTATGTAATTGCTACACTCTATAAAACCAATGATGAACTATATGAATTGCTGCTGTTCCTACCGCCACACAGGACTGAAGTGTGACATTGAGTGCACGAATGTCACACCTACAGATCTGTGTGTCTCCTCTGGTGGTCTGTTTATATACCTGTGACCCCATTGGTAATGCTGCAGGGGCAGCAGCCACCTTGCTCAGTCCTACAAGATCTGAGCAAGGTGTCTATTTATTAGGCTATATAATTTTTAATTTAATTTGAGACTATTCAATTATAATTTTTTTATTTGCTACATAAAATTATGAATAATGGCTGTAGTAATAATTATTGCCAGTCAATGAATATAACTTTTAAATTGATTCATTATTAGTTCTCGTGTGCCCCACAAGTGTATGAACATGTTATATGACATAAAAGTATAAATAAGCCTGTCCCCTCTTATGAAGTACAATACACTGCTAGCTGTTTCCATCACTAGCTGTTATTGTATCAAATTTGACTTATTATTAAGCGAAACTTACTACTTACATTAACACCATGAGGGTAGTAAGCTAGTGATTCTTCTTTTATTGTCAATTTTTATTATAATATAGCTAACTTCTATATTTTTACTCAAAAATACTAAAAGAATTCATTGATCAGAAAAATTCAATAAAAAGTAAAAAATTATGTTGGTTTGGCAAAAGACCATGACTTATTTTTAATAATAGTTCATGAAGATAATTATTACAAAAATTTATTAAAAAGATTAACGCTAGCCTAGCTGCGTAAACAGTTCGGTTTGCGGCCCAAAGGATTTAACTTGAGGTGATTGATTGTATATGGTTTGTAGTTTTTTGGAAGTATAGAACCAACCACAACAAGCTAGCACCAAAGTGCACTTCTTCATACACATTCAATCCTTATATAGTCATGTGAAATAATGTGAAAAGGCAATTGTGGGGCACATCAAAGAAGATAGTACTATTGTTATTATAACAAATTAGATCATGCCTTATCTTAGGGTGAAAGTAAATAATCCAAATCAATTGACACAAAAAGAGTAAACTAAGACCACGATAATACTGATGCACTCAATGTGACAACTCAGTTAGTAGATAAATTCTAAATTCAAATTCAATTTTTAAAATTCAAATTCAATATTTAAAATTCAAAGCATATAAAAGACACATGTGAGACAGTAAATTACAATATACATGTATAACTCACCAGGTTGCTGTCACCATTGAGTAATGTAGAGAAAAACATTTTGACAGACACTGTGAACACATTAATAACTGATACACATCAGCCACACTGCAGTCAGCTTTACAGCATTTAATCTGCGTATAGAGAACATTGCTAAAAACTGGTTAAACAGGTTTTGCATACTAGTTTATCCAGTTTGTACGAGTACAGAGTCTTGTGTGATGGATGAGATAGTAAGTGTCGAGATAAGTGACCGCGTCCATCACAAAATATAGAACTAAAATGTTACATAAAAGATGCTATCAATTACTTATTATTATTACCGACAATCTAGACAATGAACAAGGTTGCTATGAATGCCACACTCAGCACAACTGCCTCTACTTGACTGTCTGATCTCCCTACAGCTATTAAGAATGATGTAATACTACTAGTGCATCATGCATAAACTTACATAGAATATAGTCTCCTTAGTTTTGGTGGTATTTTAAGTTTTGGTCTTTCTGATGACCCAGCTTGATAAAAGTAAATAAATAAAAAAAGAGGAGGAGGTGAGAATTGCTACCTTTTTTAGTAACAGTGCAATGTTGCGTTAGGTGACCTGCTTTACCACACCTACCACTGGGAAATGAGAAATAAAATAGTGGGTCAAGACTCATGCTTAGTACAAGAGTTTGAGTTTTTGAGTATTTACCAGTTATAAGATGAGAGCTCAGAGCTTGCTTTGATTTCAGTTTTGGTCTACAGTACAGAAGCAAAATAATCATAAATTGTTAATAATTTTTTTTACTATTTTTGTGTTTTCAGTAGACTCAGAGTCACTGCTAGTGCTTGCTTCAAAGAACACTAATCTCTCTGGGTCTGAGTCACTATCAAAATGAGGCAAATTTGAGAGCTGGGGTTCCTGAATGGATGCAACACCAGACCCTTCATCATCGTCAGCATCCGAACTATTGTACATATCTTTAAAAATATCATCCTCTCTTTTGCATGAGACTAATTACCTTTAACAACTTGTGGTATTTCGAACTCTTCATTATTATCACTGTCACTGTAATCAGCTACCAGTGACAGAGGGTGAGAGGAAGCAGTAGGACAGAGAGAAGGAGGAGGAGGAATACTGACGTCTTTAAATGAGGTTTCTTTAGAGTCTAAATTTTTAGTAGATTTTCCTTTACGACCATGCCTCCTTCTCTTTCTTTTTCTATTAACTGATGATGGGTCATTGGCAACAGGTGGACGACTGCTTTCACCTCTTACTAAAGCAGCAAATGCCTTCTCTTTATCTATCATTCATTAATATCAATGACTGTACTGAAATACTTACTGTCTTCATTTGATGCTACATGTTTCAATGAATCAATATTACCAGCTGCCAAGTTGTAACTCTAAAAATCATGGCAAATTGAAATTATCTAGCACTACTAAATCTAATAATTAATATAAATTTTTTTTACTGTCTTACTCTTAGATTTTGTAGCAGGTGCTTTGATGTAAGATACTTCTCATCTAATTTTAATAAAAAATATAATTGAATGATCTATAGTATGGACTCACAGACTAATTTTGATTGCTTTGGAATGGGCAATCCAGCCATAGCTCTGACTCTGAGCCCCGCCCCTTTCCTTTCACCCTCCCACGCAAAGAAGGCCAGGCTAAAAGATTATGATCTTACTCTTCTTCTAAAAAGATGCCCATTCATCTTCGCCATCATGTTTTCGCTAAAGAGCGTCTCGTGGCGTTCAGTGATGCTGTTTTTGCCATAATAGCAACCATAATGGTAAAGAAATACTGTTAATTAGTCTAGCTTGGTAATTTGTTTTTATACTTCAAAAGGTCATTCCTCTAAAAATTCCTGAATTTGTAACAGATGGAGCGAATTTCAACTTAGAGGATTACATCATAAATAGTGACTTTGCTTTGCAGGTTGCTATATATTATCTTGCCTTTTATCTTGTGTGGGACGCATGGCTGTCGCACTGCAGGTAATTACAAATGTTTTAAATTATTCTAATCATAATTATTTTAAAAGGGTATTTCACATCCTTGAGCACGTTGATGACTTTGTCACTTTCTTGAATTTGGTATGTTTACTATTCATACTCTATAACTCCTTCCTCTTTCTCTTATTCTTCCCTCCCTGTAGGTAGCATTGCTTTTTATCAGTCTCCTCCCAGCTTCTGTAAGCTTATTATTATGCATATTTAAATTATTTTCCATTGTACCAGATCAGTTTGGTTAGCAGCTACCCTGAAGACAGTCTGGCCTTGACTATAGCATTTCTTAATATCCTGCTGATTAGCATTGCAATGGTACCACCATATATTTAGTAATTTTTATCTCTTCTATTTATTAGTTCTTTTTAGTATTCTTTGCTGTTCGGCAGACACAAATGCTTGATTCACTTATTGTTGAGGCCGTAAAAGTGGTATGTTGTTGAGTCATGTGACCTGTCATGTGATGTGACCTTTTACAGAGAACTCTGAAGTGGACATTGTATGCACCTCTTTTAATTAATCCTCTTATTGCTTTGCTGGCTATTATATTTGCCTGGGGAGTTACGGATCAACCTAAAATTGTATAAAAAGGAGAGCTATTTTAATTTTTTTTTAATCTCATTTCTATAGGGTATCATTACATTGTTCATGATTATTCCATTTAATTTCCTTGCAAGATTCATTTTGAAAAAAATTCAAGGTAACCAAATTAGCACTGAAGCTAGGAATTCAAATTTATAATAAATAATAATAATAATAATAATAATAATAATAATAATAATGTCATCATTACCTGTTGGGATTAAGTCTTCAATTATAGTGAGATATTTGAGGAAAAGAGTTATCTATTTAACAAATGAGGATGAGGGAATATTTTGTTTGATCAATAACTTTGTCTCGAAAGAAAGAACATTAGGTCAGTGATGTATGGTTCATGTGTATGGAGTATTGTGTTGTTGTGTTTAGCTTTAAGTGATGGAGTCTTTTCAATCATTGGAACACTGATAGTCCTGGATCTAACGTAAGAGAGAAGGAAGAGAGCAAAGGAGAGAGGAGAGAGAGAGAGAGAGAGAGAGAGAGGGAGAGAGAGAGAAAGTTAGAGAAAGTGAGAGATTAAATTTAATTTGATTACACATTATTTTTAACTTACAGAGCAGATATTTATAAAAAGGAAGGAAAAGCAACCGAAGCCACTGACTTCCTTAAGGAAGAACAGTATGCTTTCTATTCTTATTTTTCTAGTTTCATGATTGCTGGTGAGTTGATATAATAAGATTGACAGTTTTCATGATAAACATAATTTTGTTATTGTGAACAGGCTTATTGTGGTTTATTCATCACAGTATGTTCAGTGTAAGTGCCTTCTTAATAGCCTTTTGTTTTTACTATCTATTCTCTCTCCTTTCTTCTTTTTCCAGTTGATATCTGCAGTCAATAGTTATATTACAATCTTCAATGGTTTGGTTAGTAGTGATTTAATAATATAATTGTCATTATATGTCTCCTTTCTTTAAGAGTCTAATGTTTTTGGGTTTGATACCTTTTGGGGCAGGAGTAGCATCAAGCTTTATTGATGGAGTAAGTTCTCTCCATGCAGTTTATTCTTTTTTTTATAATCTCCTTCTCTTCCTTGCTTCAGACTAACACAAACAATGAGATCACATCAGTTAGGATTATGGTTGCCCTTATTATACTGGCTTCACTCTCACAACTTGCCCTTTGGTCTGTAGCTCATTGTGAGAAGTTAGTAATAACCTCATACTGTATGTACTTATGTGCATATTGCACTCATTCTAGATCAAAGTGTCTCTCTAATGAGGTTAATAGTCACATGATAGAGTTTATACAGTTATGGAAACTTCTCATCTTTCCTTTTACTGGGTGAGGGGTAGCTACTGTTATGAAATGAGCACACTTTCCTACTCGTGTGTATCTATGTTTTACAATCTTGCTCTATATGTAGGTTACTGGTATATTTAGTATCTTTTTCATCTGGTGTCACACTCAATCATTTCTATACATATGTAAGTTTTGTGCATCCAACAAACATTACAGAGCTAAGATCAAATGTATGCATTGTATCATTGTATTAGCAGATAAAAATAATTAGTTGTAACTGATAAATATTTTTATTGTTTAGTTTACATTTGCTGTGCCAGTTCTCTTTATTCTACCAAGGGCAATGGTACGAATCATTTTCAATTCTTTCTTATGACGCTTTCTTTCTTATTTCCTCCTCAATTCTTTCTTCAGCTGTTTCTTATGACTAGAATTAAATGTTTTACCACTAAAGCGAGTGAAGAAAGGCCTGTCTCAGCAGGTTGGTACAGCAATTTATATTAACCTCCATTATTATCTTCCTTTATAGTATCTGATCTCAGATATTCAAGGATTCAGATACAAAACGAACCAGCTGATACAACTGGTCTCATTTATAATCAACACGATAATAACTACCTCACAACGGATACATTCAAAAAATTACCAGGATCTACAACTTCTGTTGATGGGGGGACAATCACTGAAGAGGTTCAAATTGTTTAACATGCATCATGTGATTATGTACACATAAACTCTCTCTTTTTTCCCCTCCTTCTCTTCTACTTATATATACATGTAATAAAGACCAATTAAAGCATAGGTAAATAACAATTTCATTTATTTGTGTGTGTGATTTTTACAGCATGATTTAGCTTTTTTTGTTGCTGTCATTAAAGAACTGTTAAATTTAATCAAATTTTCAATTAATTCAATATATCAATAATAAATTATAATTATTAATATTTATGATCAAAAAAATGATTGATAGGTCTATTAGTATTTTAGAGTGATAGTTTTCTAGTCAGATATTGCTTAAGCACAGCTGGTAGTATAGATAGCAATGCAAGGAGTCCTAGCACTATAATTGAACTAAGTGAAATCTGATCTGCTATTGTAGTGAGTTGGAATAGAGTTGTCCCTGCTCGTATGAATAAAAAAGATGGAGGAGCTACACCTTTAAAAAAAAGAGAGAACGTATTGTCAGTAATTGCTCCAAAATTTGGCAAAACACCTTGTACTACATACTATACTTACAGGTTATTTATAATTTTTTTATGATGCATATATCATACATGCTCTTGTGTTTGATGAATTTTAAAGCTATGTTGTGTAGAAATTTTGAGCTGATTCCGATCAAAATTAGATTTTTAATGAATTCATAAATTTGCTTCATATACTTTTATAAGGCGCTGAAGCATGCTTTTTAGTTCACTTAACATGCTTCATGTGATCATAACATTTAGAGTATTGCTATATGCATGACTTACCAAGAAAAGTGCCTACAAAGAAATGTACAATGTTGACACCCAAGATTGGAGACGATATATTGATGAGCCAATTTGGTAGTATTGGAGTTATACGAAGGAATATTATATAATTTAACATGTTAGACCTGTGACTTCTGATCTACAAACACAACATTACTCAATACGCATTGCTACTGCTATTACTTTTAGTCTAAGAGAAGCTAATCTTTCAGGAAATAGCCTCTGTACTAGTCTATGGCCAAACATTCCTGATAGGAGGTAGCAAAGTGTGGCTCCAACAGCAGAACACTGAGAAATTATTCAACAAAATGATAATTGAACTAAATCATAATTATATTAATAAGGATTAACATACTGTGCAGACTAGTAGAATAGCAACAGGGAAGGAGAATAAATAACCAGATAATATACTAAGGAATATGCTACCAGGAATTGCAAATGTCTGTAAACTTTGTCATAGTCAAGGTATTAAACTAAATCAAAACCCATTAATCTACATTATTAAACTCTCAGAAAATGAAGTTATTAGAAATTATTGTATTTATGAACTTGCTGTAAAGTGACTAATTTAAGGATACAAGATGTATGTTACAACCAGTCCACCAAAAACAGTCCAGTAGTGTGAGTTGGTGTATTTTGATAGGACAAGTCCTAACTGCTTAGCATCTTCAATGTTACTAGGCAGATATAAGTGAGATGCATCTTTCCTATAGTAGAAAATGATAAAAATACACATAAATTATTATCACTGAGGAACATTCGATTTCATTTAATTTACTAATCATTGATAATTCTCGAACATAATTATTTAGCTTGTTTATTTAAAACACCTTGTTCACACCTTTGTTCACACCATGTAAACTTGTTCATGCTGCAGCAATAGGATTAGTAATTATTTATTACTTTTTGTTAATACTAATTTACAGACAGAATTAAGTATATGTATATATATGCATAAATATAATAATATCCAGAGATTTGACTGTACAGATTTCATATATTATCTTACTCGTTCATGTGAGGGAAATTGAAGAAGATTAATACCAAAAATAAGAGCGAGGACAAGAATATAATAACCAAATATAGTCCGGCTCTCCTAAAAGAGATGTCAGGTTCTTTTTGTTCGTCGACACTATTATCCGCCATCTTATAAACTTTATTTTAATAAACTAAGAATAATTATTATTAAAATTACTTACAGTAATGATACAAAAATAAAGGAAAAATAAATGCAAAATGAGTATAACAATGAACCAAACACAACCATTTTAATTATTATAGTGCATCAAAAAATGTCAATTGTCCATGGAGTCATCGTACAATGGATTATGAGCAGAAACCAGCATATGCCCTGGAGACAATGGAGGCGTGGCCACCACAGGGGGAGGAGAGATTGGAACAGGGAATGACGTGACAGGGGTAACCAGAGGAGCAGACGGGGTCGTATACGGAGGTGAAGTAGGAGTACAAGTCGTAGACCTCGGTGGGATTGGAGGTGGAGCATCATCGTCATCCTCAATGTCGAACTTGACTTTAACGCATCTCTTTGCTTTTATCGGGGTTTTAGTAATAGGGGGCAGTGGTGGGGGGCGTGGCTTGGCAGGTTTAGCAGTGGTAGGTCTTGTAGGAGCAGACTGGGCAGCTGGAATAGTTTGAGAGGAAGTAGATTGAGGCTTGGCCGGTATAGATTGGGTAGCTTGAAGAGGTGCAGCAGCTCTTGGCTGAGGAGTGAAAGATTGGCTTGGTTGTGGCTGGGTAGGCTTTGCAGGTTTTTTAATAGGAAAATCTTCATTTTCAGCGCCTTTCTGTTGAACGTTGCAGTTCTTGTCTCCTTTTTTCTTTTGATCTAGCTCAGAGACATTGTTGAGCTGTCTCGTTGGAAGATTGGAGAGTGGCGGAAGAGACGATGGAATGTTATTCAACTTCTGTTCAGGAAAATAATTAAGGATAGAGTGAATATTTTATCACTTACGTTGGAACCAAAAGAATTCTTTACTATTTTTGTGCTAACTCCATTAACTTCACTCATCCTTTTGCTATCATAAAAAAGGAACAGATAATAATGAGCAGCTAGCACATCAGTTTATCATAATTTTTGAGTTATGAACATTATGAGCCCATCGTTTTTTAATGGCTTCAAAATCACCCCCAATTTTATTAATTTTTTTGATACACATTGATGTACTTATGCTGTGTAGAAAGTTTGAGTTGATTCTGACTTCAATTTTTCAAGTTATGGGAATTTTAAGAAATCACCAAAATCCAAAAAATACCCAAGGCTATAGCCTATGGTTTAAAAAAAATGCCTCCAAAATCACCCCCAATTTTTATGACATTTTTTGATACATATTGATGTACTTATGCTGTGTAGAAAGTTTGAGTTGATTCCAACTTCAATTTTTCAAGCTACGGCCATTTTAAGAAAATGTCAAAATTTTGAAAAATACCCAAGGCTATAGCCCATGGTTTTTTCAAAAAAAATGCCTCCAAAATAACCCCCGATTTTTATAAAATTTTTTGATACACATTGATGTACTTATGCTGTGTAGAAAGTTTGAGCTGATTCCAACTTCAATTTTCCAAGTTACGGCCATTTTAAGAAAATGTCAAAATTTTGAAAAATACCCAAGGCTATAGCCCATGGTTTAAAAAAAAAATGCCTCCAAAATAAGCCCCAATTTTTATAAAAATTTTTGATACACATTGATGTACTTATGCTGTGTAGAAAGTTTGAGCTGATTCCGACTTTAATTTTTCAAGTTACGGCCATTTTAAGAAAATGTCAAAAAATTTTAAAAAATACCCAAGGCTATAGCCCATGGTTTTGTCCAAAAAATGGCTCCGAAATCACCCCCAATTTTTATGACATTTTTTGATACATATTGATGTACTTATGCTGTGTAGAAAGTTTGAGCTGATTCCGACTTCAATTTTCCAAGTTACGGCCATTTTAAGAAAATGTCAAAATTTTAAAAAATACCCAAGGCTATAGCCCATGGTTTTTCCAAAAAATGACTCCAAATCACCCCCCATTTTTATGAAATTTTTTGATACACATTGATGTACTTATGCTGTGTAGAAAGTTTGAGCTGTTTCCGACAAATATTTTTCGAGTTACAATCATTTTCTAAAAACAATTTCATACTATCTAGAAAGTTTGAGTTGTTTCTGACAAAATTTTTTTGCATTATGGCAATCTATAATAATGCATCATTATACAGCCAACTGAATGAAACACACACACACACAAACGCACAATACAATGTCATGAAAAGCATTGCACTCACTATTTGCAGTATAGTACTATTATTACTACAATAGTGATCACAACTGCAATGAAAAGTAGAATAATTAACAAAAGAATAACCAATTCTCCAGTAGTAAAACCACCAGAAGTATCGCCCCTAATAAAAAGAGCAAAATAAAGTGCAAGCAATGAGTTAATGTAGCTAACGATAGGCTGATCGTAGGCCCTTGATAAGTTGGAGTAGCTGAAGAGACTGGGCTAGAGCTGTGAATAGAAGTCATGGTTGATGAAGGAACAGCACTACTGGATGTTGCATCAGGTATAAAATGTACTACAATGGAAAAATTCAACATTATAACCAAGAAAGAGAAATATATTTCTCTCTTTCTGTTAGCAGTACATCACTGCATTAAAGATGAATATGTATTAGTATTGAGTATTAACTTACTTTCTTCAGTGCATGCAGTGCCATTGAGCGAATCAGGACAGACACATTGATAATATCTTGATGATAATGATAGACACATGTGATCACAATCACTACCAGTACAAGAACTATGACCTACAAACATTAGCCCACAATTAAATGCATTATTTGGACATTAATAGAAATATATAAATG
Organism: Amphimedon queenslandica; assembly: GCF_000090795.2. Taxonomy (NCBI): domain Eukaryota; kingdom Metazoa; phylum Porifera; class Demospongiae; order Haplosclerida; family Niphatidae; genus Amphimedon; species Amphimedon queenslandica. Next base: position 22,037 of record NW_003546753.1, read on the forward strand.
CATGCAACTATGCATGTCATGTGTGTATTTTGTTTTATTTTTTTCAATAATTACAATGGAATTATTGAGTCTTTACTTTGTACATAAGAAGAATTGACAATGTGGAGGTTGATAGCATTTCCAGACCCTCTATTAGTATACACTGTGATACTCCTCCCAGTCTTAACATCAGTCTGCAGTACCTGCCCATCATTAATGGTAAACAGCAGATTATTATGAACTGCAATATCAGTGGAGCCATGATCCAGTACTGTCACTGGATGTACATCTGGATCAATCAGTGAGAGCATTTGAATGGTCTCAGTGTCGATCCAATAGAGGCCCTGATTACTGAGGTGTAGTTTCACTGGATGATAGCTCTCATTGCTGAATAAAGTGGAGACCATTGAGCCATTAACATCAGATTGCATGATATAGTTTAGGCCAGTATCATCACTAGCAACCCAATACAACTTCCTAGTATATTTAAAAATAAAATACAAATCATCTATGAGCTAATGGTAATAATATTTACAACAATAACTTTTTTACATTTACATTGTACATGTACATGTATATGTACATACCTTCTCATAGAATCAACAGTAATGCTTGATATGACATAATCCCCTTCACTGCTCACCAGCACCTTATGATGCTTTATATTGGATACTTCAATATTATTATTATTAATATAATACAGGTTCCCGGTACTCTTATCCAAGCTTATATCTCCCCCATCTCCTCTTCTGTTGTAAATCCTAACATTAGTTCCATTAGCATCAGACATGTACACTACTCCATTGGTGGATTCACTCCAGTAGAGTCTACTGTTATAATGAGCAATGTCATGAATACGATGAGTCTTGTTTTCCATTAGACTGACATCCACAAAGTCGTTAGTGTCCAGTGAAATACGTCTGATTGTTGAGGTAGTTGATAACAGTAAGTACACTGAAGGGACTGTGTGTGTGCATAATAAAAAAAATTTTTAATTTAGTAGTATATTGTATGTAGCAGGTACTAAGTAGTTGCATCCTGTTCTTAATTTCTTATATCAAACACTACTTAGATATTACGTGAACATTGATTACCAACAGATAAAGCATAACTATAGTTTCACACAGAAGTACATGTACACCGTATGTAGTACAGCTACAGTGTACAGTGTAGATGCTGTATTTGTAGCAGTGACTCACCATTAGGGCAGTATGATCCAACAGGTACAATACCAGTGGGGCACGCACACTGATAACCTCCTGACTTAGGCAAACAAATGTTTTCACATTTCTTCTCTGCACAGTGGTGATCATAAGCACCTAAAAATTTAGAAAAAATTCAACTAAAAATTTCTCATTGGAAAGTATAAGGATTAATAACAAGAAATAGATAAATAATAAAATAATAATAATAATAATAATAATAATTACCTCTGCGATCGTAGGCACTCTTTCTCTTGATAGCCATGCTGTTAAAGCCCTCAATATTACGTGCAACGGTGAAAGAGACAAAATTATTAACTGTCGCATGCTTATCCACTCTATACAATACACCAGAATCTCTATTCATCCAGTACAAATAGTCATCATCCACAACAATAGACTTTGGATCGGTGACCATCCTGCCAAGCTCTCTCTTATGACTGCCATCAAGATTAAAAGAGTATATTCTATCCGCTATAACGTCAGCCACATAAAGTTTGCTATCATCGTCTATAGCTATGGACGACGGTTGAGTGACATCGGTCGAACGGATGATGGGTGTTGGAGCCGTACCATCCATATTGGCACGATAGACATTCTCAAGTGAAGCCATGGGCATTGCCCAGAACATGTACTGGTGCTTCATATCAAGAACTATAGACGAGACTTCACTCACTATAGATCCACTCAGTAATACTTTTCTCTGGAGCCCGTCTAACGTGGACACTTCGATCCTTCTTGTATTAGCTTCTGCCCAGTAGAGCATGCGACCAATCCAATCAATGGCGAGGGCTGTTGGACGCTCGCTAATGGAGGAAATGATGACTTTGATGACACCACCGCTGTTCTTGTAAATGTTGCTCCCGTCGACCCAGTAAGTATCGTTAGTTTGTATATCAACTGCTATTGAGTGAGGGTTGATGGGTTGGTATGATGGAGTGGGTGTGGTCACGTACACGCCGGATTGAGTATCCAATGAGATTCGTCCGAGGCTTCCTTCACTTGCTATAACAATGTAATCGTCTATAGCTATTAAAATAATAATAATAATAAATATATATTTTTCTATTGCTTACATTCTGCACAGTTCTTTTTATCTTGTTGTAACAGGTAACCAGTTGGACATAAACAAGAAGCAATGAGATCCTCACCAGCTGAACTGATCCCCACACACATGTGACTGCAACCACCATTAGCAATCAAACAAGGATGGGTATCTTTAGAGAGAGAGAGAGAGAGAGAGAGAGGGAGGGAGGCAGAGAGAGAAAGAGAAAGAGAGAGAGAGAGAGAGAGAGAGAGAGAGAGAGAGTGAGTGAGTGAGAGAAAGAGAGGAGAAAAAGAAAAAGAGAGAGGAGGGGAAAGGAAAAGTATGAGAGAGGTGAGGGAGGAGGAGACAAATACAAATAAAAGTTAACTATTAGAATCAAATTACCAGGTATTCTCCTGTTATTATGATAAATGGAGATGCTTCTCAGTTGCTCTTTGTTGGCAAGGAACACTCCATGAGTGTATGGAGGCTCCTTCTCTACCCATCTTATAGCATCTCCAATCTTTTCCGTCCAATACAACTTATTACCATAATGGTCCAGCCCACTTGTGGATGAGAGGAGTCCAAAGTTGTCATATAAAATCTCATGATCGCTAATAAAATGAAAATAGAGGTGATTATCTTGGTTAAAGAGGTTGCAATTTTGTCAATTTTGTTGATTTCCTTATGCTATAGAAAATTTGAGCTGCTTTTGACAAATATTTTTCGAGTAAAGAGCATTTAAAAATGAACCAATTTTTAAAAAGCAAAGGCTACAACCCATGGTTTTTCCATGAATACATGTATAACTTTATTAATGTCAGCAACGATAAAACATGTTGCTGGCTGATTTTTGCTTGAATTACATTCTTGGTGAGCACTAGCATTTGCTTTTAAAATTAAAATTTACCTTTTATTTAAAAGAATTGATTCAAGTCTTAAGTTCTTAGAGTCCACCCAGTAGACCCGGTCGCCATCAACTGTCAGTGAGTCTGGTGAACCGTATATCTGGTCTGGGGTCACTCCTGACTCGTACAGTATATCATTATCACTTCCATCCAAGTTAGCTCTCATTATGAATAAACGTTTGCCATTTTTGACTCCATAAATCAAATATCTATCAAATAGTAATAATAATAATAATAATAATAATCACTCTTTCTCTATAAGTATATCATAATATTTTCTTTCTAACTTTAATTCTACCTAACCTACTTGTGTCATTTAAAATTCTATTTATTTATTTATTTATTTATAATAATAATAATAATAAAATTAATGATAGATTAAAGCTTCTCCACATACATGTACGTGCATGTATTGCAAATAGAATTTATAATAGGCAGCTTTGTGGTTATACATAATCTACAAGGAGCTTTGTTGGTTAAAATATAATAGTCTATTATTTTCCTAACAAAAGTTTCATGTGCATTTTAACAAAGTTGCATAGTGTATGGAAATATAGAGTTTACCCTTTCAAGGGTTGCACAACAATGTCTGTCAGGGTCCCTTCATCTAATGTAATCACGGCAGTTTTTAGGCTACCATCCAACTCTGACACATATATGTGCGATAGGATCCCATCAGTCCAGTATATTTTCTTTGAGCACCAATCAATGGCTATCCCAACTGGTAGGGATACGTCCTTATCCACCAGTACAGTAGGGGTACCACCCTATAATGAATGAATGAATGGATGAATAATTATTAGTAGAACATGAAATGCATGTACGTAGTAAACAGAATCACAAAAAGACAATTATTGGATATTGTGTACTAATACTGTGGGCTCTGATTTAAGCTCTGATGTCATTCATTCACATGCTAAGTGATGCTTCTTAATGTTGAGCCCCCCAACTTTTGAATCATTCCTACGCCTATGCAAGTCATAGTAAGTCAGTCTTTAACCAAAGGCTGGACCCAACAGCTTCAAACTTAATAATAATGATACACACAATATTGCATATACTACAGATTAGAAGCACTTCCAGTACAAATTAGATCTACAAGGGCCTGTCAAATCATGTTAAATCTACCAGCAACAAGTACTACTCTGGGTATTTTCTCACAGATGTATGGTTCACATAGAGTATAGTAATAAACAATACATCAAATAGGCAGGGGATACTCTGCTGTTATCTCACCGATAATGATAGCGAATTGATTGTTCCTAGAGAAGAGTCAGCATAATAGACAGTGTTATTGTCCCAATCAGTTGATATGATGTTCGATTTGGAGCCATCATCATCATCATCACCATCATAGTATATTGGTATCTGGAGATCATAGCGATCCTCTGTTTCCAAAGAGACAGTGTGTAGCTCCTCATTTACAGAGAACAGTATAAACAACTGAGGCCCTAAAACAAACAAAATAAATAAATAAGTAAATAAATAAATAATTTATTTCTTACTTGAACATGAAATCCCATCATCTTCAACACTAGACGATGGAGGACAGTAACAAGAGCCAGTCTCATTATTGCTACCAACAATACAGAGGTGTTGGCACCTCTTGATGCTGCATTGGTTAGGGCTGCCATCTTGGACTCCTCTTGGTTGTCTCAATGGGTGGACCAATGCGAGGTCAGTCGGCATGTATATCGATTGTAGGACGGTCTCAAACTGTTTTCCGGTTCCTTTGTTGGCAGAGTAAATGGTACCATCACTTCTCTCAGTCCAATAAACCTAACAATAATAAATATATGTCATATTGATGTACTAATCTTTAATATGTAAGAACAAGTACCATAAATTAACCCAAACACCAAAAATACTAACAATATATACTGTAAATATATGTATACATGTGAATGATTGTGTATACTGTTTCCTTTCTCTCTTACTTTATTTTCAAATACAGTTAGTCCGGATGGGTTGCTTATATTAGCACTATACAGTGTATCCCTCCCACTCCCATCAGTGTGGCATTTACCAATAGTCTTACTGGCCACATCGATCCAATACAGTGTCCCTGTTGGGTAGTCTATGGTTAGTTTAACTGGCCAGTACACATGATCCGTGGCAGATAAGAACAGAGCTTTGTCTGTCCCGTCTAGAGAAGCCTTAAAAATTTGCTGTCTGTCTATCCAAAACATTAACCTAAGCAAGAGGAGAACAAAATAGAACTGATAAACAAACACACACACACACACGACACTGAAAGATTCTGTTTCAGACCCATTGCAAAAATTCTCAAACCCCTCACCCCGGCCCCATACCAAGTATTGCTAACCTGTTCAGTGGGTCTATTACTATGTCTCTTGGTGAATGCAAGCCAGAGAATATTATAGCTCTCTTTTCTCCATTAAGATTTGATACTTCAATTCTCTTTAAGACGCTATCGGTCCAATAGACTAGGCCATGTATCCAATCAATTGCTAAACTCTCTATAATATAATAATAATAGTTATTATTATTATTATTATTATTATTACATTTTTATATTTACCTGGTCTAGATATTCCATAATTAACAATTTCTCTAATATCGCTTCCATTCAAATGAGCTCTCATTATGACCTTCCTCACAATATCAGTCCAATATACATACTCATATCTACATAAGAGGGCCACATACAGTGCTATATACTGTGAGTGATTGAGACTCTTAACATACTTGTAATGATAGTCAAGACTGGCTGCATTTCTTAACTCTTGTACCAATATGTCAGAATAGCTTCCAGAGACTGTGTCATTAACCTTTTGAATATCAAACCAGTTAGTGAATAATAGATAGGGAGGAGGGCCTATAGAGAAATGAGAGAGAGAGAGAGTTGTTTACAATATTCTACTCCACATCAATACGTCCTCATTGGTTACCATTAGCAGTGCAGCCATATACTTCAGAGTGTGTATAACCAACATCACAGGAACAATAAAAGCTCCCAAGAGTATTAGTGCAATAGTGTGTACATATATGAGGATTCTCTTGGCACTCATTGATATCTGATTTAAAAGATAGTGTTTATTAAATTAGCGGTTACTCTCTCTCACCCTCTATTTCGCTCTCTCACCCTCTCTCTCTTTCTCTCGCCCTCTCTCTCTTTCTCTCGCCCTCCCTCTCTTTCTCTCTCTCCCCTCTCTCTCTCACCATCTCTCACTCTTTCTCCCTCCCTCCCTCTCTCTTACCATAACATGTTGACATGTCCGTACTGTTAAGAGCATAACCATCACGACAAGAGCAGTACCTGTAATGCACAGTATCATGACAGAAATGATCACAGCCTCCATTATCAGTTGAATTGCACTCATTGGTATTTGTAGAAACTCCAGCTAAAAGAAACAGGTAATAATAATAATATCATATAATGTTATTATTATTATTATTATTATTATATTAAGTTGTTTGATAACTTCTTACGACATTCATTTTCATCGGATCCATCGGCACACTGCTCAATATCATCACAGAGAGAGAAGTCGGGGATACACTGCAGCCCATCAAGGCAAGGGAACTCATTAGTATCACATGTAACTCTCTCTTTCTTGGTATTAGCTACAAACCACAATTACATTAAAAAATATAATGGCTTCTCTCTTCCCTTTTCTCCCTCTCTCTCTCTTCCCCCTCCTCTCTCTCTCTCTCTCTCTTCCCCTACTCTCTCTCTCTCCCCCCTCTCTCTCCCTCCCTCTCTCTCTCTTCCCCCTACTCTCTCTCTCTCCTTTCTTTCTCTTCACTTACGACATAAGAATTCATCAGATCCATCTGCACAGTCCACATTCCCATTACACGTTTCATTTAATCTAATGCAGGATCCACTTATACACATGAACTGATCTGGGCCACATCTCGAGTCTACACAGAGTCACAAATACATGTAAGTAGAAGTAGAAATCGTGCATGCATGATACATGTACAATAATGTGTTATTTATAATGGATAATGCATAACTTACTACAGTTCATTTCATCACGATTATCGATGCAATCGTACACTCCATCACAAACATGAGTACGCTCCAAACACTGCTCAGGACATGTGAAGAACTTGTCTTTACAATTTAATACATCTAAAACAAACAGAAATTATAGGAGTGACTGTTAAACTTTTTTAAAAGTTGCTTCTTCAAAATTGCAAAAAGTAATAGTAACAAAAGTGAGTGTGGGTCATAAAACACTCACAGCAAATAGTTTCATCCTCATCATCTCCATCAGGGCAGTCATTAAACCCATCACACAAGCCATTACCATCAATACACCTACCGGAGCTACAGTTGAACATACCAATACCACAAAGGTTTGAATATGTGCCTAATAAAAATAAAGTAATTTTGAGAGAGAGAGAGGGGGGGAAGGGGAGGAGGAAGAAGCGAAATTAAAAGATGGAGGGAGGAAGAAGGGAAGACTAACCATCACAGTTGGCTTCATCAGCTCCACCTGAACAATCAATTTCTCTGTCACACAGCCAGTTACGTGATAAACATTGACCTGTCTTGGGGCACTGCCACTGTGTCTCACTATCACACGAACCACCTACACAATTAATTATACAAAAGATAATTATTATGCATGTAATACTTATATATAATATATAAGTATTCCTTTGGTGTTTACGATGCACTAAAAATAATATATTTTAATAGTACTAATTACAGTAATTGATACATGCATACATTGTATGGTTTTACTAATAAGGTAAGGACTACTAGAGGGCTTGTTAGTGAGACACAAACATCATGAAGAGCCTACCCAGTACACCAACAGTATGGTATAGTACATTACTGCTTATTGCTAGTATTAGTATTATAGTCAATATATGGCATAAAATGATTAACACTGACCACACAATTCTTCATCACTATTATCACCGCAGTCATTTCTACCATCACATCTCATTACTGCTGATATACACTTCCCAGTATTGCTGCACTGATAATCACAGCCTAATAAAAAAAGTAAACGGCATTAATAGAATTTTGTATTATTCTTATTCAATGATACCTTTGTTGCAGTTTTGTTCATCAGAGCCATCACTGCAGTGAGATATACCATCGCATTGAAATGCTAAATTAATGCATTTATTATCAACAGAGCACATCATCTCGTGTGATCCACACATTAGTCCACTTCCTGTGAAATATCAAAGCAAAATAATATAACATCATCATCTTATGAATATCAGCATCAATAATAATAAAGCAATGGATTTAACATGAAAAATGTAATGGGGACTCACAAAATTGAGCATGAGCTTAAAATTACATATAAATGCAATATACTAAAGTTTGGTGTCCATGTTTTTATTTTAAAGGCTGGGATGGATAATAATAATAATACTATATAGTAGTTTTTAATAATGAAAGCATGCAATCAAAACAGGTTAGTAACACCTGCGAGAATCACGTACAAGACAGTAATGTACAAGCTACAAGCTACCGTCAAGAAAGCGAGGAGAGTTAAAATGGATGCCCTATCTTACCACAGTCACTCTCGTCGGATCCGCTAGGACAATCGTTGTAGCCATCGCAGACATAATCCTTGGGTATCGGCCTCAGATCGGTAGGGCAGTAAAAATACTCCAATCCTAATTATAAATAATAACATGGATTATAGAACGTCTTCTTACCATTAGCTGTGCAAAGCCATGAAAGCAAGCAAAGGAGAGAAAGGACAAGAACACGAGACATGCTGGTTTCTTCTTGCTTGCCCGCAAGAGAACTGATTAATTTATTCATGTAATAAAGTTTTATAGGTTCATTACTAGTTAATAAAAAGTTATTAAAATCTATATACTATTATAATACTGTTAACAATAAAATCTCCAGAGTCCCAGACCAGCTGAAGGAGTGATTAGGTAGCAAAATAATGTCTCTTGAGTTAAAATCATACAGACGTTACGTCGTCATCATTTTCCAGAGGCTGGACTTCAGCCTCAAACTGGACGGCACTTCCGCAAACATTCAATAAACATTGTCCCTATAATAATAATAATAATAATACAAATAATGGAAATAATAACATAAATAATAGTAATAAAAATTACTTGATTTTTATGCGGGTTTTCTATAATCACACATTGCCTTATTTGGTAGTTCATTAATGCCTGACCGCCAGATGCAATGACTTGTGCTGATGCTAAATTATGCGCTTCACATATAAACGACTCAAGAAATGATCCCATGCCTCCATGCTGTATAAAACAAAGCAGTTAAATAATTATTACACGCATGGAACAGGCTGCACCTCTTTCATTGATGTTGTTTCTCTTATTAAAAACAAGTTGATGGTTCCAAGATGCTTAGGGCACTGGTAGCCTTTAATACTGTTTTGAGGACTTAGAATGAACACGTCCTACATAGTATAAAGCAATGACACAGTTGTCTCATTCATTTAATATTACTTTGGTTGACTTCTTATGACAATCTGTTCCATTATTAGCTTTCGACACATAGCAAATTAATGTAATCTAACAAGCAATGATGATAATGCTAACTTTAATTTTTATCGTCATACATGCATGTACCTGAATCTCATCATCCTCAGGAAGATCAACTTCAAATGAGACATTACTGATAATACAAGGATGCATCTGTCTCACTCTAAATAACAAACTCTGAGAGAGAAAGAGAAAATACGACAATGCAGTAAGGTTGCAGATACTAACCTGTAACAATCTACTAAATATAGTGCTGCACTGTTGATCTTGTGACTGTCCTTTTCCATCAAGGAAGTTTCTTGAAACTATTGTAATGAATTCACTGTTCTCCACTGAGCTTGTATAGCCAGGCACAGATGACAATGTGCTCATTACAAAGCCTAAAAGCAAAACATGCAAGCACCATACCATTAGGATGATGAACCTGATGGGATGAAGCAATCTGAAAATATTTCATGTAAATCTTCTTCCTTCAGTAGGGCCTCATCAATCTATCAATAGCTAGCATTAGTTTTTTATACGTTTTCATAATACTTCAACTGATGTATTGGTTGGATCCCTCATACTATCATCATTCAATTCAGTAGGAGATGAAGATGATACTGACAAAGCTGCCTGATCAACCTAACTTAATTGTAACACAGCATTAAAATAAAATGATCACTAACGACTGATTTCTCAAGATTATATTTCTTTCTATTCTCTTCCTGTAGTTTAGATAACCTCATCATTACATCATTAGAAGGTCCAGTAGCTTCCTGCTTTATTATAATATTAACACATCAATTCAGTACTCATCAGTACTTGTGATTGAAGCACAAAGTTAGTTGGTGAAGGTAATGGTTCAAGATATGCTCCAGTACCAGTCTATAGTGCAATAGAACTCAGTTATCATTGAGCTTATTAGTCACATACTGCTACTCCTATGATTGATGTGTCACCAATAATGACTGATAGCTTTAATCCAAATATGCTGTTCATTCCTTTGAGCTTTAGTTTGACTAGCAATCGACTGTGGAGACTGTACTCAAAAAACGGGAGCATCTATCAATACACATACATGCTAGCATAAAAATAACTTCAGTTTAATAAATTACATACAGAGCTGACATTGGAGGCATTTTCCTCTCCTTTACCGCGTCTTTTAGGCATGCAGACACGAGCTTGAAGAATACTGCACTCTCCTCTGACAAGATGTCCTACATTTGATGGTATTTCAGTAGTAGAGAGCAAGACTGATGGCACAACTTTTGACCTACAATAAAAGTGAAATAATTATAGTCAAGGAGAATCATACCTGCATAAACTGCAAGGAGTCAATTGTATCTTGAATGGACACTTGCTTGCAGCATAAGGAACATGGCAACCTCTGCACTGTGCAGGCTCATCTCTGTGAAATAAAAAAAAGAAATAAAAAATTTAACGTGGGTGGTTGATGTATATGGGCGTGGTTAAGTCTAGTACGTGGGTGTTGGGTAAAAATGGCTCGTTTGGTTTTTCTTGCTGCGTTGGCTGTTCTTCTACCAGTAGCTGTCTTTGGAGCGCAATGTGCACAAAGCGAAGAGTCTATGTGCGTCTTTACATGCAACGGAACAATGTTCAACCTGACAGACGTTTTCAAATACCCGTAAGTCTAGAAATCATAGCCAGAAACATTGTGAAAGCCGTTTTGTAAATACAGAGTGACAATAGCTGATGACTCGAGGGGCTACAATTATGAATGGAACCCCTGTGAGTATCAAGCATGTAAGGATGAAATTGAGCCAGGAGAAGACTGTGCTGTAAGTTAAGTATGATGATAAAATTAAACTAAAACTTAGATCTATGAAATATTTTGCATGTAGATTTGTCAGAAAGCTGATCGCTATTACAATTGTGGTCACATACAACAAGCAGTATTCCTCATGCAGCAGTATACTCCTTTTATGTGGAAGATACAGTATCTCTGGGGAACAGACTGGCGGTTAGCACCAGCGCTTCATTCACAATTACATTTACTGTATTAACACACAATAGAATGACAGAGTTTACATTCCTTGTTGATAAAAACCGAGACATTCCAACTGTTACTTTCACCGGTGAAGACCCATATCTACAATACGTAAGATAAACTGCTTTACATTAATATATAGAAACTTCTTTTTCAAACATAGAACTTTTTTGTAACTGGAAAATGTATTGGACAGCCGTATTGCAACTATGGTATGCCTGACCCATTTAAAACAGCTTCTGGAAAAGGACTTAAACCAAGTCCAACACCTGATCTCTAAAACTATAAAAAGACAAAAGACTGAGCTGAAATATTGTTTTGTAATTAATTAATTGCTATTGCAGAATCTGTGAAGGTGTGGCTGCTCAAATGGGTGTGGTCAATGCAAACATGATGACCTTTGCAGCTCTATTCCTGCTAGCAATCTCTATTTGTCTTTCCAGTGCAGAGCAATGCCTTCCAAAGACAGGCAACCCTTGCAAATTTGATTGCAATGGAACTGAATTTGACATTTCACATGTCTTTGACTACCCGTAAGTGTAGAAGTTGCTCCCCACAGGCAGCATAAAATTATGTTTGCTTCCTTTATACATATAGATATAACATAGACAATAACTTTATGTGGTGTCCTTGTAAAGGTTGCATTTGTGAATATAGCAAAGGACCAAAAGCAGCTGTTAGTTACTGCCTCACTATGTTAATACTGTACTCTCTGTGCTGCATTCTCTAGGTCTGTCAGTCAGGAAGCAACGCTGGTCAACTTCAAGATCCAGTCTTTATATTGGAAAGAACAGATCCATACCTCTTCACTATTGAATATACATCAGGACTATCTTATAGGTAATTCAGTGCTAATAATATTACAGCTACTATATGAGCTCTCTCTCTCTCTCCTTCAGAATATCCATTTTCACATTCATTGTGAGTGAAGACTATCCAAAGCCAAACATAGTCTTTGCAGGAGGAAGCAATCCCATATTGCAATATGTGAGCAGCTAACTTTAATATCCTAGTTAATTATTATTATTTTATTAGAATTTTCAAGTGACAGGGAAATGCCTAGGGCAGCCAGACTGCAAAACTAAAGGACCCAATCCATTCCACTAGCCACACTAAAATTTTTTTTGCTATTTCCAATTTCCACACTTTTTCTTTTTATTTTCTGTACTAAATGCAAGGATGATGCTGGTAAAAATGTGAAAATTCATGTGAATTAATTAATAATTGTGCAGAATGTGAAGGTGTGGCTGCTCAAATGGGTGTGGTCCAAGGAAAAAACATGACCCTTGCAGTAGTTGCTCTATTCTTGCTGGCAAACCTGCTCTGTCTTTCCAGTGCAGAGCAATGCCACCCTAAAGCAACCAACCCTTGCAGGTTTGATTGCAATGGAACTGAATTTGACATTTCTCAAATCTTTGACTACCCGTAAGTACAAAATAAAAAAAAAACTATGGTTGCTGCCTTTAATGTATAATCAGGGTTTCCCACAAAGCATGCTAAGTGAGCTAAACAGCAATAGTACATGGCTTTTGGAGCAACTTAAAAATTTTTTATATAAAATTTAAATTTGATCGAAATCAAGCTCAAAGTTGAAACACAACATAAGAGCATGTATATATATATAATATATGTATCAGGAAAAAATATAAAATGGAGAATTCTATCCTGGTAATTTTTGTCAAAAGACTTCGTGCTATAGTGCAGTCTTTTGGCCTATTTTTGAGCAAATTGACAATCCACTGACAAGAAGCTGCATGAGCATTATACCACTAAATTTTCTGTGGGAAACCCCGTGTCTAATAAAGAGGCAACTAGCATAATACTATGTCCCATTGCATTGCATAGATACACCATTGATGAGGAGTATAAATGGTGTCCTTGCAAAGGCTGCATTTGTTCAGAAAACGGTGGAGGAGTGGGACCACTAGCAGCTGTTAGTTACAGTCTCACTAATACTACACTATGTGTCGCACACTCTAGGTCTGCCAGTCAAGAGACTATGCAGTTAGCTGTGGTCAATTTCACAATCCGGTCTTCATATTGGAGAGAACAGATCCATACATGTTCACCATTGAGTATACATCAGGGACAACATGGAGGTATTGCTACAGCTACTAGAATCATTTACTAGTCTTCTCCCTCAGGATATCAATGTTCAGATTCATGGTCACTGAAGAGCATCCAAAGCCAAATGTAATCTTCACAGGAGAAGTGCCCAATTTGCAATATGTGAGCTTCTAGCATTGTTAATATCCTATCACTTCATTAATTTACAGAATTTTCAAGTTAATGGAAAATGCTTGGGGCAGCCAGACTGCAAAGCTAAAGGACCCAATCCATTCCACTAGACAATTATAAACTTTTTGCTGGTTTTGTATACTTTCCGTTTATTTTCTGTAAACTACAAAAGCGAGGGTGTGGCTGATAAAAATGATGTTGCAGCTAGTTTTGGCTCTTCTCTTCCTACTAGACCTCTCTGTTGCTGAACAGTGCAAAGTAGACTTGAAAACCTCTTGCATAGCAACATGCAGCAACGACACTACAATAGATATAAGCAGTCTATTTGAATATCCGTAAGTTCAACATTACCATAACTGATGATAACTCAAAATTATTTTCACACTACTTTGTTGCGTAGCCTCAATATTAGTAGCTATTATTCATATTTGTGGAGTCCGTGCAGCCCCATTACTTGCAGGCAAGGTGATCCATACAACATTGCTGTAAGTAATTTAAAGGCTACATCTACAATAGATCAAATATCTACTTGATCATTAGGTGTGTCAAAAAGCTGATCAGTATTATAACTGTGGTGAATACAGAGACCCAGTGTATATATTGCAGCAAAGAGATCCATTCATGTTTCGCATTGAATATCCAAATGGAGATGACTGGAGGTGAGTCACTATATCACTATTACTATTACTATTCTACGTATTCATGAACCTAATATTGTATTGTAAAATTTCATATTACATGCCTCGATATTGGGGTGTTTATATTCTTTTGTGTAGGATATCAATATTCACTTTTACTGTCACTGAAGAAGAGCCTCAAACAAAAATAACATTTCTAACGGAAGACCCAGGACTCCAATATGTAAGTGATCATATATAGATATATATCTACAATTAATCTTTTTGTTCGTAGAATTTTCAAGTGACTGGTAAATGTATTGGACAGCCTCGTTGCAAATAATAATACTGACTATTGATGAACTTACTATTGATAAACTTACTATTGATAAACTATTGCGTGTGTTTGTGTTTGATTTGTGCAACTTACCCTCCTGTGTTTGTATCATCTAACTCCTCTCCTCCACTTTTGCTTAAATCTATTAATAAAATAATTTAAATTCAAAATTATACAAAACTATGATATGCATCACCTTTTAACTTAGTATCTACTAATGAGGTGACAACTGCAGCAGTACCTGTGCCTGACAGTATGCACAAATCATCACTAAAAATGAAAAATAAAATAAAAAGCTCAATTTCTACCAACATCCCTTATACCATATACTAGTGGTTTCAGTATAGCCTAACACTGCATTACACGACATTGATCTGCAGTGAGATCTTATCTCGGTTCTGATCTCATTCCACCACAGATCTCTTGTCTCAGGCTCGTTGATATCGTCAAGTAGTTTGACTGATCTGGCACACACTATACCAGACAAACCGGTTACGAAACCAGCTGGAAAGACACTTAAAGTATAGAATGGGAACTATAAAGAAAAGAAGGAAAATAAAGAAGAGGAACGGATATAATATGCACTCACAGATAATTGAGTCATAAAATGGCCGCCCCCACTACCAGTTGATGTACCAAGCAACAGAGTATTATCAAACACTATTAATATAAATAAAATAATGATAATAGTAATAATAATGATGACCATTAGTATCATAGTAACCTCCTCTGTTTGGAGATGAAGGTGCTCCATCAGATTCTGATGACGACACACGAGCAATGTGTTGCGTTCTTACAGGATTAGCCGATTCCGGAGACACGCCCACTACACCAGCTCCAGCCCCTCCCCCTCCTCCCTGTAACTCAACACTGGTATCAAACTCGTCTATTAACCTGATAAAATAATGGCCTCACTATAATACAACATCCTCCTTACAAATAGGTCAAAATTATTATTGTATAGCATGAAAATTTTATGAAACATACTTGTGCACATACATGTACTCCAAAAATTTAAACAATTGCAGATTTTTTTGTCATTTTGAAGCAACACATGCATAATGTTAATGAACTAAAACTATATACATGGAACTACCTATCAGTTGGGAACTGTAAGCTCTCGCTGTGCTGAAAAGGCGAAGTAGGGAAAGAGTGATGAGAGGCTGACGTCACACTGACACAAGTGCCAATGCCTCTAACAACTATACCAGATTCACCTTCTAAGTCAAACGATTGAGTATAGCTACAAAAGAATAAATAATTATTAATTGTGTAAATGTATAAACTTTATTTGCTAACCCAATGATGGCATTGCCTTCCATGTCTAATGCCTTCCTGCCAATCTTCCTCTGTAGCTCACCTAAAAAACAAAATATTTGTGAAATAAACTGTTCCCTCCACAGCTATAATACATGTATATGTCCACCTGATAATTTTAAGAATGTTCTTTGTCTTGATTCGTTTGAAGCACGAGGTGGTCGTATTTTATCAATCCACTAGATCACAAGAGAGTCACGTGATATTGAAGTCACATGATGACATACCTGATGCTCTGGATCAACGTTAAATAATAATTCCTCAACAAAACCGTGAACTGAGACAATGTCATAATCTTCTGGTATTGATTGACCTATCATGAATTATTATTTATTATGCCATTATTTATTTATTGTCATTCCTATACCTGAAAATAGTAAGACTTCGCTTGAGGAGCGTTTATTCTTGTGTTCATCTTTAATTAGTTCAACTGACACTTTAATGTGTATCTCACCTCGTATCCCTAAACACATAAACACATGATCATTTTAACTGAATGAA
The DNA here is from genome assembly GCF_000090795.2 of Amphimedon queenslandica. NCBI lineage: Eukaryota > Metazoa > Porifera > Demospongiae > Haplosclerida > Niphatidae > Amphimedon > Amphimedon queenslandica. The sequence continues at coordinate 38,621 of NW_003546753.1, forward strand.
CAAGAAACAGTAAAATCATACAAAATCTAGAATTAGCTCAAACTTTCTCCACAACAAAGTATATGTATATTATGTATCAGAAAAAAAATTATAAAATAAATAATTCTCTCCTAGTCATTTTTGGCAAAATTTGGCTGATGAGTGATGACCCTGTACTATAGTATAGTCGGTTCAAGTTGAGTTGCCCAAGTACCACCCCTTATAACTTTTTAATCACTAATGCTAGCAACCTGAAATTTAGTATACTTGCAAAACGGGTTCTTCCGAAAATCTGTACCAATTTTTGAGTCTCTAGGTACTCTGGAAGGTTCTGAATGGGTTCTTCCGCTCTAGTTCAAAGGGAGCCGCCATGATGAATCATTACGTGTAGGCTACATCACACTCGTGAATATTATTTGCATTTCATTACTATTAATGTTTTTTTATTTATAAAATAAAAGCAAACAGATAAGGTCCTCTAGAGAAGCTGGTATTCAACTAGCAGACCTTGCTACTGGAAACATACTGCTACATCTGTCTACAGCCTTCTTGGTTCTAGTTATTCTTCATCATCCTCAATCTAGGTTGATATCTTCCGTATCCGAGGTCTTTGTCAACTTTATAACAGAAAAAGGTCCAGCCAGTGATAATTAAAGGTAGTAGTATCCAAAGCAAGGATAAAACAGATGACAAAGAGTCTTAAAGGTGAAGAAACACTCAATAAAAGAGCTTGCTTGCACTGTACCACCATTTTTGGGTGTGGCTAATAGTGACGTTTTGATGATGCAAAAATTGATTTACTTCCTGTGACAACTCAACTTGAACCGACTATATAGGGACTTTAGCCGGATTTTGGAGAAACTTTTAAAATTCGTAAAAAATCCAATTTTGATCAGAATCAGTTCAAACTTGCTACACAACATAAGAACATGTATGTGTATCAGAAAAAATTATAAAAATGGAGAATTCTCTCCTAGTCATTTTTGGCAAAATTTGGCTAATGACCCTGTACTATAGTACAGGGACTTTGGCCGGATTTTAGAGTAACTTTAAAAATTCGTTAAAAAATCCGATTTTGATCACAATCAGCTCAAACTTGCTACACAACATAAAAACATGTATATGCATCAGAAAAATTTATAAAAATAGAGAATTCTCTCCTAGTCATTTTTGGCAAAATTTGGCCACAGACCCTGTACTATAGTACAGGGACTTTGGCCGGATTTTTAAGCAACTTATAAATTTTTAATTTTGATTAGAAGTAGCTCAAAATTTATACACAACATTAAGTCATGTATATGTATGAGAAAAATAACAAAATGGAAGTACATTTACATATGTGACCATAATTGAGAAAAGGTACCTTATGGCGGATTCTTAAATTCATCATTATAATGAAAAAATATCAACCTGTGAGTGCTCTGTTGATCAACCATTGTTTCTAAAAGTTACATAGTAACTTTTTGCATCCTCTGGAGTAATTTTATGATAAATGGAGCTCAGGAAGTTGAATTTTTTAGGCTATAAAGACCAATTTCCCTATCCGCCATAAGGTACACATACCTTTTGTCAATTATGGTCACATATGACCATTTTATAAAACACCCTGTATTATAGCACTCTTTGATTAATTGCATACCATGTAGCGTATCATATATTGGAAACCATCCATCAAGTGATTGAATCGAATTAAATAAAGAAGCTAATAATAAATACACCTAATCAGATAAATAAATAAATAAATAATAATCAATGTGCATGAAATAAATCAAATCTTCTTACCCGTCCAATGGCATCAGATGCACTGTACTGATCATAATCCATAACTCTAAATAAATAAATAAATAATAATAATACATAATAATAATAATATCATTATTAATATTATTATATTACTTAAATGTCAATGGTTCTTCCTGCAATTCTTCTTCTCCAACCTGTAGTGGGTGTGGCTGTATAATTAAGTGGGTGTGGTTAGCTTTGTATCTTACGTTAAATTTAAACCAGGGAGAGTCCCAGACAGGGTTGAGCGTCTTCTTACATATATCAGTCCTTTGCATGCTCTGACCCATTCTTATCTATTAGTATTATTATTATTATTATTATTATCATTACCATTATTAATTATTATTTCTATTAATATCATTATTTTAATGTATTTTATTCTTACTTCAACAAAAGCATCAGTCAATTCACTACTCCTGTCCATTACTGGAAGGTCACGAGCTGAAATCACTTTAACTGAGACAATTGCAGGCATTTTAAAATATTTTTTGTTTTTTCCAATTTTCCCCTACTCTTGTTAAATGTGTGGTCAAAGGGTTAAATATTCTCATTTCCGTATACCTAGTCTATTTGGTAATACTAAAGTATACTGTAATCCGTATACTCCATCAGCATGGGTAGCTACTCCACACATCAAGTTCTTTCTCTGCTCAAAAAAGGGAAAAGGCTTCAAAATTTCTTGTTGCAAGCTGAATTAAAACTATTAGGACGTGCAGCAAATAAATTTTATGATAATTTTGACCCTGATGAAAAGCTGTGTCAATCAATATTAAATAAATACCGTATATCATCACGACATATTCTTAATTATCAATTCTCTCCCAGTAAAAAGGTACATTATTTATGAATATTTGCATTAGCTGTAACATTGCAATCATATAATAGCTATTAGCAGCACAAGTCGAGGCTAATAAAACACTTATAATTAATTCAGATGAAGGACATATTGATTCAATTAATTGTAATCCTTCTCAGATATGTAAGTTTAAATTATTATTGTACTATAGTGTTGTGCAGTGTTGCCTAATGATAGTTCCATACTTTATGTAACTAAGAGCTCTGTCAATGAAAGACCTCATGAAGTTTGGAGTCGGTCGCTACAAAAGCAAGATACTTTATTGTATCAAGAAAATAATGAAAGGTATTACTATTAATTTGTTTATTATTATTATTATTACTGCTGTTATTATTATTATTATTTAGTATGCAATTGAATTTGGCACAAACAAGAGACAATAAATACATTACTATTACCTCTGTTTCAAGACTCTGCTCAGAAGTAAACTAATAAAATAATAATAATAATAATAATTAAAAATAATGATAATGACAACAACGATTGATTACATGCTATTATAAAGGTTAGGTTGTTACCTTTATCCATGGATATGTCATGCTCTCCAGCATTAGTAAAAGAAGCTGGAACTAATAATTATTACTATATTGATAGTGCACATGACAGATTATATATTTTAACAAATTATTTACAAGAAAATAGTAACTTTCAGGTAATTATGTGATTGCAGGCACATGTACCAGTACATAGTTTTGTTCATCTTTATTATTATTATTATTATTTGTATTAGTATTAGTATTATTATTATTAAGTGTTATTGTTATATAGTTGATGACAGCTTCATATGGATGTTCAAGCAGATGGGAACCATTTTACATTCCTGACAGCAATGTTAGTGGAAGGGGAAGGATTCGAATGAAGGCAAAAGATAATACTTAAATTTTTAGTTTATATTGCAAGATATTGAACTCTTCAACTCATTCATTGTAATGTATGGAAACACACGTGATCCAACATTACCTGTCATCATAATTAATAACATTAAAAATGAAACGTTTCACAAAATTGTAAGTTGATGTTACTAATGTATTTATTTATTATTTTAAAAGGTATTAAAAGACTTTACTTATGTACAAAAAGCAAGCAATAATGTTAGCATAGCTACTGTGTGTTTTTATAATTATTTTATTTTATTGATTAGTATTTATCTGAGGCTATTAAACTGACTGCTTCCTCAGTAATATCACCTCCAAAACATATTACAATTTCTCATGAAGGAGACATAGTAATTTACGATAATTGTTTTATTTATTTTTAATGTTATTTTATTCATAGTCATTTAAGAACAAAACCAACTTTAAATTACATTTGAAGCATTTGAAAGCAAAAGCTAAGGTTTGTTCTTGCATAGTTGTAAATCAATTTTCGTAGGATGGTGTTATGATTCCAATCACATTGTTTTATGATTCAAAAAGAATTGAATTGAATGGATCTAATCCAATGCTTATGATTGCATATGGTAATAAGAGTATCGTCAATTTGGTATATTTATATTTTAATGTATAAAGGTTGTCATGGAGTATCACTGTACACTGGATATGATGAAACACTACTTCCATTAATAAGAAGAGGGTGGATATTAGCCTACTGCCATATAAGGTATTGATAGTAATGATATTAATAATAATTATCATAATCAATAGAGGAGGAGGTGAGTTAGGAAGACAGTGGTATTTTGATGCAGTTAAAGAAAAGAAACTGAACTCTTTTAACGTAAGCAAGTGTAACACTTACTATTCATTTATTTTCGTTAAACACAGGATCTAATTTATTGTGCTAATCATCTCCATAGAACTGGATACTCTTCTCCTCAACTAACTGCTTTATATGGAAGGAGCTCTGGATCACTTAGTGTTGCTGGAGTATGCAACATTGACCCAGAAATAACAAAAGCAGTCATACTGGAAGTACAGTTTTAAGATGCATTTACTTTACAGTAATATGTATATGTAGATGCCATTGGTTAATCTAATGGATAATTTATTAAATGGGAATCATTACATTAATGCAATGGACTCTGAGGAGTTTGGTGATCCAAAGTAAAGAGCAAGTGAAAATTGAACTCTACATTATTATTGATATTTGTTATAGTATGGAGGGAGTAGTTGAGTCAATATGTCCTTTTCACAACTTAAGGAAACAAGTACTGGATTAAAACTGCATAGTATTGTTATCATTATTATGCTGTGTAGAACTATCCGTCATTTCTTATCACTGCATCAACGATTGATCCACTAGTGATGTATTCTAGTGTAGAAAGATATGTGAAGAGGTTAAAGGATTGCATAGAGCAATACAGAGCAACTTCTGTCAGTGATTGTCATACTGAGGGCATGAAAAGAGGAACAGTTATATTTCATAAAGAAACTGACTCTTCACATTATTGGGCTGATAGCTCCGCCATTCAGAAACAAGTTAGATTAATTAATAATGCACTGAAATGTTACTGCATTTCCCATTTAGGCTCTACTTAAGTTAAATTTTCTCATTAATGCAGTTCAAAGAGGATAAAAATCAATTTTGGGATTTATAACTAATTAATTAATATTAGCCACGCCTATTTCTACGCCCACTACTACTTTTCAAGATGGCCGCTGCTTTGGTAAGAAGAGGTTCTTTCATAGTTTCAGCCAAGAGGACACCGTTTGGTGCTTTTGGTGGTAAAATGAAGGACATATCAGTTGTCGAACTAGCTGCAATTGCTAACAGAGCAGCCATAGAAGCATCAGGGGCGCCTCCTGAGGCCATTGATTCAGTCATAACTGGAAATATATTACAGGTCTGAATGAGACAGCGAAGGGGCGAGGCCAGACTAAAATTGATCTATTTTTACTCAAATCTTTTTCTCATTTAGTCTTCTATTGATGCTGGTTATATATCAAGACATGCTGCACTCAAGGCTGGTGTACGTGAGTCAGTACCAGCTCTAACTATCAACAGGTTGTGTGGATCAGGTTTCCAGTCTGTCGTCAGCGCTGCACAAGTGAGACCACCCACACTAATTAAACCATAAAGTACCCCACCCCTTTAATTGACTAATGATATAGGAGATTGAAGTTGGATTGAGCCAGTGTGTTCTTGCTGGAGGAGCAGAAAATATGAGTCAAGCACCTCATACACTCCGTGGTGCAAGATGGGGGATACCCTTAGGCAAAGAACCCAAGGTACCCACTCTTTATGATTACAAGACGTTGTGTTACTATTTTTAGCTTGAGGATACTTTGTGGGCTGGCCTAACTGATTATTATTGCAAAATGCCAATGGGTATAACGGCTGAGAATTTAGCAGAGAAATACAACATAAGCAGAGAAGAATGTGACCAATTTGCACTGTCCAGTCAAGAAAGATGGGCAAATGGTTAATAATGATTTATATTTTGATGTCTCTATCTTACTTCTCTTCTTTCCTCCTGTAGCTAATGCTGAAGGGTATTTCAATGCTGAGATTGCTCCAGTTGAAGTGAAGGTAAAGAAAGGAAAGGAGATGTTTTCTGTTGATGAACATCCTCGACAAACTACGATAGAGAAACTCTCCTCTTTGCCACCTGTATTTAAAGAAAACGGAACAGTTTCTGCTGGAAATGCCTCCGTAAGAAAAAGAAAAAATCACTCCTTAGATCATTTTTTCCTCTTTTTCTTCTGCCATACCTCAGGGCATTTGTGATGGAGCCGGTTCTCTTGTTGTAGCTAGTGAGGAAACAATTTCAAAGTATAACTTGAATCCATTAGCTAGAGTTGTTGGGTATGGTCTAACTGGTGTGGATCCAACCATAATGGGGATTGGACCAGTCAATGCTGTACGTAGTCTGTTGTCAATTGCTGGACTGACACTTAATGATATTGAGCTAGTTGAAGTAAGAGATAATTCACTAATTCATCAACTTCATTACATATTAATGATTTTCCCAAAAACTGATTCTGAAAAAGAGCTGAATTTTAGCAACTTTAAAAATTCGTAAAAAATCTAAACTTGATCGGAATGAGCTGAAACTTTTTACACAGCATAAGTACGTATATATGTATCAGAAAAAAAATTATAAAAATGAAGAATTCTCTCCTAGTCATTTTTGATTAAATTTGGCTGATGACCCTGTACTATAGCACAGGGACTTTGGCCAGATTTTGGAGCAACTTTAAAAATTCATAAAATATCCAGTTTTGATCGGAATCAGCTCAAACTTTTTACAAAACATCAGGACATTTCTATGTATTAGGAAAGAATCATTAAAATGGAGAATTCTCTCTTAGCCATTTTTGACAAATTACCCTGTACTATATATAGTACAGGGTCATTGACCAGATTTTGGAGCAGCTTCAAAAAATGATTTACTACTATTACACCATGTTTGTGTCTGTATCATTTCATCCTCTGCAGGTAAATGAAGCTTTTGCTCCACAGACATTATCAGTCATTAAAGAATTAGGACTAGAGAAAGAGAGGACTAATGTTAACGGAGGAGCTATAGCATTGGGTCATCCATTGGCTGCTTCAGGCTCACGTATACTAGCTCATCTTGTCCACGAGATGAGGAGAAGAGGAGCCAAGTATTCCATTGGATCTGCTTGCATTGGAGGAGGACAAGGAATAGCAGTACTACTGGAGAACACACAAAAATAATATTAATAATAATACTGATAATAATAATAATAATTTAGTTTGTTTGTAACTTTGAATTATAATAGTATCAAAATAATATTTATGAACAATAATGTATAAATAATATTCTTTTATGTATCACTCAAAAATACACCATTGCATCAACTTGAGTTAATTTTGTAACTTCCCAATTTTATCAGGGTCATCAGTATTAAGCTCACTGATAATCCTCTTGAAGTGATTCTGTATCCTCATCATATTATCATAGGCTTCTTGACTATCAACAAAACATATTGTGAGACCAGATTGTGCAAATCTTCCAGGCCTCCAAATCCTGTGGAGGTACGTCTGGCAGTCTGGCTCATTGTTAAAATCCACTGGAATATCCCAATTGACCACTAGTGTCAACTACAATATAAAAGTGTGTGTGCTCATTTAAATAATACTAGGAAAATGTTTCTCTGTATTTACTTGGTCAATATCGACATCTTTAAGAGTTGTGATCAAGATTCTTTCCTGTCCTTTTCTAAGCCTATATATAGTCATAATTTGATTGAAATTTGAGAGAAGAGAGAATACCTGTTCAATACATCATTCCTTTGTTGAATACTTGACCTGTTGGTCAATAGAGCTACGGCATGTCCCTCTTCCTTCATTTTATCTGCAAGCCAAATAGCTGATCCACTTGTCTGCAAAAAAGCAAAAAAATAATAATCTTTCTTGTCTCCTTTTTCCCTACTCACACAACAGGATACAATACATTGGCCAATAGTTAGGACGCCATAAATGTTAGTCAAGGCAGCAAATTTCTCTTCATCACCAGCCCGGCACTGAACATAGTACTGCTTTATATTATCAAGGCTTTCCTCTAAACGTCTCAAACGAATAACATCAGGGTCAAGAATTACTAGACATTGAAAAAATGAGACCAAAAGTTGACAATATTGTAGGAGTACTTTTATTGGCAAAGGACATCACCTCTTTACTGCATGTTACACTGAACAAGACGTGTTGACAATCAGTCCTTAATAATCTAATGAGAGATAAGATCATTAATTTTATGCTCTTAATCCCCTCCTTTGCCATTTTACTTGCGCAGTCTGATTGCCTGGTCCTGCTGTCCTTGAGTGTCAATCATGATATCTGCTTCATCAAGTACAAACATGTTGATCAGTTTAGGATCAAAAACACGATACCTGACAGCACAATCAAGTATAGTACCAGCAGTACCAATGATTATGTGCTCAGTGATTCTCTGATTACCTAAAGTGGAAATCATAAGCAATGAGTGAATACTTGTGTGTTAAAATAACAAATTTTGTCCCATATTTTAGCACAAATGTAGTTTTAGCACATATTGTGGAAAATTAACACACCAATATTTTAAAAATTCATCAAAAAGCACACTTTTTTGTGCTAATACATTTGTTTTAAAATAACACCTGTGTTTTGTGCTATATTATTTTTGGAACAAAAATATGTGCCAATTTAACTTAACACACTTCTCTCTGAGGTTCTCTTTGATCCAAAAACTACAAGTTTCATTTGAATTTCAGGAGAGTTTTGTGTCATTTGCTGCAAGGCCCTAGCAGTTTGCTGAGCTGATTCTTCAGTAGGGGAGAGGCAAAGCATCTAATAAGAGAAATTTAGAGAGGGTAATAGCAAAACTATATAGTCTAGTGCATGTGATTGACTGATTGTTACTTGAGGGTAATGCCTTGATGCATCCACCCTGGCTAACATTGCCAAAACAAAAGCAACTGTGTTACCAGTTCCACTTCGACTCTGGACAATAATGCTTTGAGGTCTAACAAGAGAAGACACTAATAACCAGCTATCATTCTTGTACTCAAAATCCACTTTAAATTAATTCTTTTTTTTGCTTACGGGTCAGCTAGTAGAAGGGGTAGAACCTCTTCTTGTATCTTGGATTGCTTGTACACTCTTATGTGTATGCCTTTGGAGCTATGAAAGGGAGAGTCGCTGTTGAAGTTAGCCTCACATTCACCAGCATCACATTCATTACAAACCACAAGGAATTTGAGATATTTTTGGCACATTTTTAAAGTGCTTCTTTTATGGAATCAATATTTTATTGTTATAATAAAAATTTGTTTTTGTAGCCACTTTCGGTAATAAGATGCTTTGGTATTTGAATATTTTAGGATGCTCATAGCTAACTCATATTTATAAATCAACATCTGATAAATACATTTTTATTCTCAATAGTTAACTGAGATGATGTTGTTGATTCAATTGAGATTGTTTGATTAATGATACACAAATTTTTAGGAGGTTAAAATTACTGGGAGATTCTTAAGTATAGCCAGTAAGTTGATACTTTCCTGCATGGGAGGCCAATTGATAAAAAACTAAATACCCATATAGGAGGTTGATAAGTAAATTGCCAGAAGTTTAATAAGTTTGTCTGGGAGGTTGATCATTTTTGCTTTAAAATGCACATGCAGGCTTTTGCTAAGTGTTGCTAAGTAAACTAGCTGTTTATTTATTGTACACAGTAGAAGTCAATCATACACCCCTGCACCCTGCCATCTTTACTTGTTTATACACATATATAAAGTTTAATTCTATAACATACGGGTTTAATGTATTTGAGAGTACCAGTATTCTTCCTCTGGAAGATGCAGCAGATTTACTGTAGTTTTCATCTGTATCAGGAGCTGCTTCAGCCATTATGAATAAACTAGAGAAGTGGATATTGACTTATAATTTATTTCATTATCATCTGTGTTATAACTCAAGTGTTATAACTCAATTTAATACATGCTTGCACACAAGCATATAAGTTTAAGCATAACATAAAAGTTTTCAAAGAATTGATTTGCACACATGGTTTTAAGAATATTATTTTTATATGACATTAGTGTCATGGATCATCACTTGTTTCATTCATGCATTCATATAAACTAAATGGTCACGTATTAGCATAACATCCATTAGTATCATAGATCTATGTTTGTAAGTTTTACTAGGCCATCAGATTCTCATGAGTGAGGATGCAATTAATTATTATGATGCAGATTGATCTTGATCAATTACAAAACCTCAATCACAGTTACACATTTAATTACACTCCTTTTATAAATATAGAATTACAATTATGCCACAATGAAGTAATTTCAATTAAAAATACTACTTTGCATGAAACAGAATTACAGAAACACAACTTAGTTTTAAAAAGGACAGTTCATCTGTCATAAAAGTAATAACATATTGTCCCTAGGGTTTGCCACAAAGTGTAAGTAGCAAAACAGCACATTTCATGAACTTACAAGCAATGCACTATAGTGCATGGCTTTTAGAGTAATTTTAAAATTTATAAAAATTCGATTTGATTGGAATCAGTTCAAATATACAACATCAGAATATGTATATGTATGTATCAGATAAAATTATAAAATGGAGAACTCTCTCCTAGCTATTTTTGACAACATATGGATTAGGGTTTTCTACAAAGAGCACACCTTATGAATTGGCAAGAACCTGAGCACTATACTGAAAAACTCTGATTGCCACACTTCCATCTATTATGTGTACAGTACATGTACATATGATCATGTAATGTGAAGTGGCTATTGACGTAGATTGAGAGCATTTTCTATGACAACTCAATTTCAATAAAAATCCCAATTACATTCTGTTTAGGCTTAAGTCTCAATTACAATCAAAATTATGTAATTGTAATTGTAATTGAGGCTCTAAGTACAATTGCAATTGTAATTGACCCCGAAATCTGTTACGATGTTATAAATAATTCATTATTAACTGTATGCAAAACTGTAAAAAAATTAATTATTAGTGATTCTGCACAATGGGGTGGGAAACGGGAAATTGTGAATCAAGTTGAAGTGGCCTTAAGGTGGTCATTTATACAGGCTTGTAATGCAACCCATTACATGTGCAGTATGAACTAGGGGGAGGGGCTGGCTACATGAGACGAAAAGTGAACCAGCCTGAGGGTCATTTTTTACATAAAAATTAAAAAATGCTCATAATATTGTTGCTATCAAAGCTTAATTCAGTCAGGTTAACTGATCAGGGGAATTCCAGTATTGATATATAGTTTACTAAATGCATGCATGGTACATAATATTAGTACTCTCTTGATGGCAGTAATGGCAGCACATTAAATGCAGTAATGGTAGTAATCATTGGCAGTAACTTTGGCAGTAATGGCAGTTAAATGCATGCATGGCAGTAATGGAAATAATGGCAGTTAAATACAGTAATGGCAGTAATCATTGGCAGTCAGCTGGACATCGCACATGTATACACAATACATAAATATCTACACAAATTTTCAGGCTCAGGTAGATAGTGGTAAATATAGTGGAGAGCAGCCTAAAATATTCTCCTTTATTTTCATATATTTTCATATATTATATCTATACTAAAATAATGATTCGAAAGGCTGAAAAAACTGTTTCCTAATGCTTATTCTTCTCCATTTTAGTGCTAATCAGGCAGGTAGCCATTGTGCATTTTTTCTTTTCAACAAAATACATTCTTTTGTATGAAATTTCAGTGTCCACATGGCTAAATGTATCACAAGTGAATTACTGCAATGGAAGATTTCATGCAGTCACACATTTTTAGTAGACGAAAATACATGAAATACACATCTACTTACATAGTAAATACAAGTATATACCGGTTAAAAAATTAAAATACAAGTAGATACAGAGTAGATGTGCTATGTCTGTTAAAATGGCAGTAACTTATGGCAGTAATGGCATCCTTAAATGCATAGATGGCAGCAATGGGTCCAGCTTGCTAGACTATTTCAGCCAAAGTCAGTGTCCATGCATGCCATAAAATTACAGAACTTATCTTTATAGACCCACATGCATATCCAATCCTTTGAGAACCCTCAGATCCTGCCGGTCGTGCACGTGAACTTAAATATAATAATCGCGGGCGTACAGGTACAGTTGCTACAATTATAGATACTACAAAAAATGCATAGACTGTCCCGAAAGCTACTTTTAACACTGAAAATTTCCAAAACTACATTACTCTATAGTTGCATAACGTTTGGGTCATTTGAGTTCATTATTATGAAGACAGCATAAACGGTTACAATGTCGGCAATGGTCACTGCCACATCATTCAGCATTTGTAACAGTGGCGGACAGAATATCACCTCGAGCAATGATATAAACATTTTAAAATGCTTAAAAATATTGGCTTACTAGTGTTCCTTAGTCCTCACTTTCTGTGGTGAACTGATTCAACTGAAATACTAAAGCTCCTTGAAAGATCACAAGTTCTTTCGATAGCCGCTTAATCAATCACTAAAGGGTTAATAAAAATAGATCTGACAACCACGCCCACCGCAAATGGATTGCTAGCTCTACCTCTGACTGAATTTGTATCTTTACTGATGAGCAGCTCTAATCGGCGTTGTTTTTACCACTAGTAGTGTTCAGAAAATAGAACTTAGAATTCTGGGTTGCCGGAGCGACGAACAGCTCAGGTTGGCTTGCAAGAGTTGCCTCTTTACCCCCACAAGAGCATGCAAATGATCTTGAAACATCACCTGTGTACTTGTTCGAGGACTCATTGCCAATGCAGTTGCTGCATATGTCACAACTTGAATTGCTTCACTATAGATACTGGTGTCAAGTCTGCGGCTTACCATTTGGAATGCCCACGGTATCTTTCTGCCACTGATACTCTTCTTTGCGCACTAAGCCTTCTGAAACAGCAGCTAGGCTTTCCTCTTTGCTAGCATTTTCTGTCCGCAAAAATACCCGTAGCTCTCTGGACCAAACTAGCCCTGTCCATGTTATCATTACTGCCGGTGTTACTGAATTCTTGGGAGATATGCAATGCTGGTGAGAAAGAATGAAAACAGGATGTGATGTTTGCATTCCTGCAGTTCAAATTTCCCTGACCATTTGGACCAGTCACATCCTGCAGGTTTAGAGAACTGCTGGACTATATAACACTTAATGATTGAGCTTTGGGGATTGAAGTACAACAGAGAGAAATAATTCTCAACTATGCTATATAGTGAGGAGATAGTTTGAAAATTAGCTCTGAAAAAAAACAGACATCGCACATGTATACACGATACATGAATATCGACATGAATTTTCAGGCTCAAGTAGATAGTGGAGAGGAGCCTAGAATATTGTCTTTTATTGACATAATCATAAAGGCTTAAAAGACTGTTTCCTAATGCTTATTCTTCTCCATTTTAGTGCTAATCAGGCAGGTAGCCATTGTGCAATTTTTCTTTTCAACAAACCATATTATTCTTTTGTATGAAATTTTAGGGTCGACATGGCTTATATCATAAGGGAAAAACTGCAATGGAAGATTTTATGTGATGTTTTTTGCATTAAGTGGCACATTTTTAGTAGACAAAATACATCTACTTACAAAGTAAATACAACTTACCACCAGTTAAAAATTAAAATACAAGTAGATACAAAGTAGATAGAACTTGAATAGATGTGCTATGTCTGCTGAAAAACCACAAAAGTAGTCTCATACAAAATGCGATATGAACTATAATTCTCAGTAGAAACTGAAGAATCAGCTCAAAGCTTCAAACTTCAGTTCTACAACATGATAAGGACATGATATTAGTCTCGCGAGTAGGCCCGCAAGACTATATAGTATGCATTTGATTTTAATCCAACAACAAATCTAGACTCTCCTACCTTGATTTGTTACCTCTGCTATATTGACTTGAGTACACAGAAGCCATTTTCTTCTTTGCCCAGTTCAAATATCGGGATCACTAGTTTGACATCTGCAAATATTTCTCATTTTCATCTGATATATATACCACTCGTAGCTCAACTCACAACAAGTTAGTTCACTCCTTGGTATGTTATTTGGGATTTAAATCCTTCTCTTTTGTCTCTCCCTCTTGACTCTCTCTATTATATGTACTGGGTCGCAGGGCTAGATCCTGTCATTCCTTAGGGACTATTCCCCTTTTTTTACTTGCCTCCTATCTCTTTGTCTCCATTTACTATATAATTCTGTAAAAATAAAAATAATAATAATAATATGTATACCCCCGGCATTATGTATGCATATTAATGCATACATATTACCACAAAAATAATAATAATAACGATAACACACAAAAATAATATTAATAATAGTAGTAATAATGATGTAGTATTAATAATAGTAGTAATAATGATGTAGAATGTAGTAAATGTGTGTGTGTGTAACTGTGGATAATTATAATTGACATTTTGTTCTCATTTCTGTTGGTATTTATTGTAGTACATATTAAATGATTATTGCAAAACTTAATTGAGAAAGTGATAAAATCAACTCTGTGTGTATAAGTGATAACTATATTCATGACATGTGAAATGATAAATCAGGTGTGTGCATGTTGTTATAAATAAATGAACTCAATCAGTATTATATCATAAAACAGTATTATATCATAAAACAGTATTTTGCTGTTCACTTTAAAGTCATTAATTTTGTAACTTCTCAATCTCATCAGGGTCATCAGTATCAAGCTCACTGATAACTCTCTTGAAGTGATTCTGTATGCTCATCAAATTATCGTAGGCTTTCTGACTGTCAACAAAATTGATGGCGAGACCAGATTTTCCAAATCTCCCAGACCTGCCAATCCTGTGTAGGTATGTCTCGCAGTCCGGTTCATGATTAACATCCACTGGAATATCATAATTGACTACCAGTGTTACCTATGAAATAAAAGTGTGTGTGTGTTCATATTAGATAATAAGTAGGTTTCTTTGTACTCACTTGGTCAATATCGATTCCTCTAGCACAGAGATTGGTTGTTATCAGTAGTCTTTCACTTCCTTCTCTAAATCTGTTGCATAAAGAAAGTGAGAGAGAGAGAGAGAGGGGCTGTGTGAGTACCTGTTCAACACAGCAATCCTTTGTTCAACATTTGACTGGCCAGTCAAAAGAGCTACAGCATGTCCATCTTTGTTCATTTTACCTGCAAGCCAAATAGCTGATTTTCTTGTCTGCAAACGAACAAAAAAATATTATTTTTCCTGTCTCCTTTATTTCCACTTACACGACAGAATACAATACATTGGCCAATAGTTAGGACGCCATAAATGTTCGTCAAGGCAGTGTATTTCCCTTCATCGCCAGCTGTGCACCAAACATAATACTGCTTTATATTATCAAGACTTTCCTCTGAACGCCTCAAACGAATAATATTAGGATCGGATATTACTAAAAATTAAAAATAATGAAAGAAAGTCTGGAATATAATGAATGTAGGAGTACTTTTATTGGCAAAGGACATCACCTCCTCACTGTATGTTGCACTGAACAAGACATTTTGACAATCAGTCCTCAATAATCTAATGACAGATAGAACCATTAATTCATCTTATAACCATGGACTATAGCCTTTGCTTTTTTCTGGAAATTTGCTAATTTTTAAATGGCCATAGCTTAAAAAATTTTAGTCAAAATCGACTCAAACTTCTACAAAGCATTAGCAATGCGTATCTTAATCCACTCCTTAGTCATTATACCTGTGTAGTCTAATGGTCTGGTCCTGCTGTCCTTGAGTGTCAATCATGACATCTCCTTCATCCAGTACAAACATGTTGATCAGTTTAGGATCAAAAACACGATACTTGACGGCCCAATCAAGTGTAGTACCAGCAGTACCAATGAGAATGTGCTCAGTGACTTTCTCGTTAGACAAACGATGTTGAAAAACTACAAAGTGAAGAATAAGCATTTTTTTTACATTCAAACTATAATATCATAACAATATACCTCTTGATCCCCTAACAGCATATTTCATTTTAATCTCAGGGAAATATTGTGCCATTTGCTGCAGGACCTTGCCAGTCTGCTGTGCTAGATCAAATGTAGGAGAGAGGCAAAGTATCTAAATAAGGAAAATAGTCTCAGAGATTAAGAGAGGGTGTGATTGTTACTTGAGGGTAAGGCTTAGATGCATCCACTCTGGTTAGCATTGCCAAGACAAAAGCAGCTGTCTTTCCAGTCCCACTTTGACTTTGAGCAATTAAATTCTGAGGACTATATAATAATAAAAGAAACTACTTTTAATTAAGCTCTCTTGCTCAGTATTAAAGTCTCTCTCCCTTCTTTTGTAAGTATCAACTTACGGGTCAGCTAGTAGAAGTGGTAAAGCCTTTTCTTGTATCTTTGATGGCTTGCTGAATTTCATACTATAAATACCTTTCAAGAGGTTAGGGTGCCTTTATATGAGAGAGAGGTGTTAAATTGTTAATGTACATGATCATAGCATTATCATGACAAAACAGTAAATAAACAAAACAGGAATTTTTAGCATTGTTTTGACAACTTACAAAAATCTGAAACGTGCTCATAACTTAATATTAGTTTTGCAAATATGAATATAGGCTCAGACTTCATGCATGGCCAAAACTTAAGGAATGTTTCGATTTTTACTTTAAGTTCTAACAATCATACGATATTAATTAATTCTAAACATACAGGTTTAGCTCCTCAAATGTTGTTGCTGAGTAAAGAGGAGAAGATGGATCATTTTGGACAACATGGACTTCACTATAAATATCAACGAGTTTCTTCCGCAGTATCTTCGTGAAAAGTGATGCTTCAGCTTTAGTAAGAGGAGAGTCTTCAAAATCTTCATCAATAGTAGCTAGAGTGGTTGATCTTAATGATTGAGTGATACCAGCTGCAGCTGCTGGAGTGAAGCCAAGTCCTGATGTAGGCCAGGCTGCAGCTGAAGACTGAGTGATTTGGACCTCTCTTTCCTGTTGATATACTGCTTGGATCCAGTTTACTGTATCAGCCATGTTTAGAATAATAAAGCGAAGCTACAGGATTAACAGGACAACAGGAGCATAGAGAAAGTTTATAGTCTAGCTACACGAGGGTTCGGGGCGTAGCCTGGGTCTAGTCACGTGATCATAATAGATCTTATCAGCTGCAGAAGAAATCATAGAAATGGCTAGTTGTACCGGTATTCCTTCTGTGTATTTGTCTCTTAAAACTCTCAGTAGGTCTAATCTAATCTAATAGCAGTTTACTTTAATTATAACTAATGAATAGGTATTGATGATCTAAATGATGTTTTGCAGTTTCTTAAGGATTGTGACTTCTCTGACAAAGAATGGATGACCCTTGGCCTCAACCTTGGCTTAACCAAAAATACATTGGACAGCATTGAAGCAAATCACCCAAGTGATATTCACCATTGTTTAGTGGAATGCCTGTCCAAGTGGCTCCAAAGAGGTCTTAGTCCTACTTACAGCTCACTGATAGCTGCAGCTCATTTCTTGGAGGCCACAGCTGAGAAAATGAAAAAGAACATAGAAAAGAGTGAGTTGGAAATAATATGATATCATGAGTTGCCTGCAAATATAAATTGTGCGCTGACCCTTTTGACACGCATTATTTAAAGGGATCGAAGCTACTACACTGAGTCGTTGCAATTAATATAAGTTTCACAAATAATGTGTGCTAGAACGGGAAATACTAGAAACGATTGATTTCCTTTCAGTTCCTTTGAATCAGTGAGTTCCTGTAACTCTAAGCAACAGAAGTCTTGTTAAAGAAAAAATGACAGCACAGTATACTTGCATGCCTTGATGCATCACTTTGTTATGCAAGTTGACTGATGATGCCAAAGAAGGCCTTACTATATGCATGAAGAATATAATGACACTATATTATATATGATTAATATATTTATTATAATATATATATATAATTTACAAGGTAATTATTACAGAGGTATAGTCACTGTGCATAATAACTTATGTACTATAATAATTCAACTACATCAGTATAATGGAGTTTATACAACGCTAAACTCTTGCCATAAAGTATACAATTGTATTTACATATGTTGTTATTTTAGGCTCTGTGCTTTATAGTGGAGTTTTGTATCATCAACAAAAGGAAGTTGGATGCTGGGAAACAACACTAGCTGTTGGCAAAGATGCAAATGCACTTATACAAGTAATATATTGTGTCATAATTGTGACAATTAATATGCTATTGTATAGCATATTAGAAGTACATTTCCACATGCTGAACAAGATACTTCGATATCATTTACATTTGCTCAACCTAATGGCATACTTGAATTGAAACTGAGTCCTGTAGGAAGAGTTCCACGTGAGTATGGATGGAGACTAGATCCTAAGCAAGAACCAATGCAAGTATGTCCACATACAGATACATAATTTCTATCATGCACATTATATCTAGATACATGTCTTTCAAAGTGTTGTTGAAAATGCTTTGATGGGTAGTTGCAGTATGTCAGTGTATGCTAAACCAGGTGTTGCTACAGAATCAATTCGGCATCCAATTAAGTTACTTGGAATAGAACCTGAAACTACTATTTACATCAACAGACAACCTCCTCCTTCTCCTTTCCCTGCTGCTCCATTAAAAGGTAAATCAAATGACGTAGTGACTATTGTATTTATATTCTATTTGTTAGAAAAAAGATCAAATGAAATTGTTTTACGTATGCATATGCATGAATTAGGTAATAACAAGAGTAAGCACTGTAGTTCCATATTAATGAATTGACTTTAAGAAAAAAAATAGATACTGTTTGTCAAATAATACAAAAATCTTTCAGTAATAGGTGATCCACTTAACTATGATTATGGTTGTGATCTCATAAACAAGCAAGATAAGAGAATAAAGAAAAATCTTGTCCTGACTCCAAATTTTTTGCAGAGTTTAGTTGAGAGAGGAGTAATTAACGAAAAGACTAGAAATTTTCTTAATGAAAGCTATGACAAGACTGGTAACGAAATAATGGATTTACTAATCACAGATGTCTGGACCGCTGTTTACTTTGATGAAACCAATTTTCTATTCTTTTTGGAAGCAATGAGAGATCAGGATTCCGCAGAAACTAATAAATTAGCAGATATTTTGAAAATGCTTTATGTTATGAAGCGTGAGAAAGGTGAAGATGATTTTAGATTGCTCAACTTGACTGATATAATTATTGTGTAAAAAATACTTTTAATTAAACAAATAATTGATAAATAAAAACCACATAATTATCACAATATCAAAAAAATCAGTACAACATAATAATAATAATAATAACAATGATAATGAGATGATGAGGGGAGAGAGAGTATGAAACATCTGTCTTAATTCTAATCAAAAAATATCAAGATCAAGCTCGTTAAATATATTATTAGATCTGACAGGATCAGCATCAACTTGATTCAAGAGCTGCTGCAGGTCAGAGCAATTCTCAAGCCCATCAATCAAACTGTGATAAGCTTGAGCTGAGCCCTCGAGATCAACTTCAGCAGGAAACAGGCCAGGAGGAAAGCCGTAATTGAAATCTTTTCTGTGTGGGGTTGGTGTTATCATCTTCAAGTAATTATCAACAAGTCTCTGAGCAGTCACTGCATTTTCCTGCACTGTAGTGTCTGCTGGTTGAGTGACTACACTTGAAGACTGAGAGTCAACAAGGGCCTGAGAGGAAGTAGAGGGAGCAGGAAGAGGAGGAGGTATGGTGCTGCTGCTTTTTGAGGTCTGCTGCCAGTTTAAATCAGGAAGAAGGTCGGTGAGTACATTGTTTTTCATTCCTCCTCTACTACTGCTTGCTCCTCTATTAACAGGACCAGAGGTTGATTGTTTGGAGGCATCAACTTGTGTCACTGTTTCTTGAGCCTGCTCTGACTTCTCCCCTCCAGTTGACCTAATAATAATAACAACAACAACAACAACAACAACAATAATAATATCATACTTATAACTTAAGAATAGCTTTACACAGCATTTGTAAATTGATAGCCCTCACCTTGTCCTTGTATGTACTACATTAGTGCACACAACATACTCCACTTGATGAGAGAATGGATTAACAAAACTGAAGGCTTTCATTGCAAGCCAAACCCACTTCTTGTCCTTTGAGAGGAACCGATAATGGACAGTTGGCATTGGAGTCCTCTGCTTCATTGCTAAAGAAAAGGAGAGACTCGTTATGATGTTAGAGGAGGGATTAAAGTACAGTACCTTCATGGTGGAGCTGTATCATCTTTTGCATGTCATCAGGATGGAAGTAATCATAGGAGTTGTGACCAATGAGATCTTGGGGAAGATAACCCAAAATATTAGAGACACTAAAAAAATAAAATAAAATAATAATGATACATGAAGGAAAAAAAGAGAAACGAAAAAGTTTAAATACCGTGGGTCAATATAGCTGAAACGTCCATCAACTCCAACTCTTGCAATAAACTCTCTATCATTGCTAGGTAGCATGGAACTAGCACAAGCGGAAGAGGTGGAGTCTCCAAAATGCTGCAACCTAGCAACAGCAACAAGACAGGCCCCGTTGGCATCTTTCTCAACTTGTAAAGATTGTCTCTCAGCCAGAGTCAGGTTCCTAATAACCATTAATAACCTTTAATAACCAGTACTTAATAACTAATGTGACAACATTAAACATTTCAGATAGCCATAACTTTAAAAATATTAATCAAAATCAGCTCAAACTTTCTATACAGCATAAATACATCAATATCTTTCAGAAAATGTAATAAAAATTGGGGGTGATTTCGGAGCCATTTTTTAGAAAAAACCATGGGCTATAGCCTTGGGTATTTTTCAAAATTTTGACATTTTCTTAAAATGGCTGTAACTTGAAAAATTGAAGTTGGAATCAGTTCAAAATTTCTACAAAGCATAAGCACATCAATATGTATCAGAAAATGCAATCCTTTGTTCAACATTTGACTGGCCAGTCAAAAGAGCTACAGCATGTCCATCTTTGTTCATCTTACCTGCAAGCCAAATAGCTGATTTTTTTTGTCTGCAAACAAACAAAAAAAAATTATTTTTCCTGTCTCCTTTATTCCCTACTTACACGACAGAATACAATACATTGGCCAATAGTTAGGACGCCATAAATGTTAGTCAAGGCAGTGTATTTCCCTTCATCGCCAGCTGTGCACCAAACATAATACTGCTTTATATTATCAAGACTTTCCTCTGAACCCCTCAAACGAATAATATTAGGATCAGAAATTACTAAAAATTAAAAATAATGAAAGAAAGTCTGCAATATAATGAATGTAGGAGTACTTTTATTGGCAAAGGACATCACCTCCTCACTGTATGTTGCACTGAACAAGACATTTTGACAATCAGTCCTTAATAATCTAATGACAGATAAAATCATTAATCTTATGCTCTTAAACCATTTTTTCTTAAAATTTGGTAATTTTTAAAAATGGGCAAACTTAAAAAATTTTAGTCAAAATCGACTCAAACTTTCTACACAGCACAAGCAATGTGTATCTTAATCCACTCCTTAGCTATTATACCTGTGGAGTCTGATGGTCTGGTCCTGCTGTCCTTGAGTATCAATCATGACATCTCCTTCATCCAGTACAAACATGTTGATCAGTTTAGGATCAAAAACACGATACTTGACAGCCCAATCAAGTGTAGTACCAGCAGTACCAATGAGAATGTGCTCAGTGACTTTCTCATTAGACAAACGATGTTGAAAAACTACACAAAGTGAGGAATAAGCATTTATTACATTCAAAATACAAAATACCTCTTGATCCTCTGACAGCATATTTCATTTTAATCTCAGGGAAATATTGTGCCATTTGCTGCAGGACCTTGCCAGTCTGCTGTGCTAGATCAAATGTAGGAGAGAGGCAAAGTATCTAAATAAGGAAAATAGTCTCAGAGATTAAGAGAGGGTGCGATTGTTACTTGAGGGTAAGGCTTAGATGCATCCACTCTGGTTAGCATTGCCAAGACAAAAGCAGCTGTCTTTCCAGTTCCACTCTGACTCTGAGCAATTAAATTCTGAGGACTACAATCAGAAAAAATACATTTAATTAAGCTCTCTTGCTCAGTATTAAAATCTCTCTCCCTTCTTTTGTAAGTATCAACTTACGGGTCAGCTAGTAGAAGTGGTAAAGCCTTTTCTTGTATCTTTGATGGCTTGCTGAATTTCATACTATAAATACCTTTCAAGAGGTTAGGGTGCCTTTATATGAGAGAGAGGTGTTAAATTGTTAATGTACATGATCATAGCATTATCATGACAAAACAATATATAAACAAAACAGGAATTTTTAGCATTGTTTTGACAACTTACAAAAATCTGAAACGTGCTCATAACTTAATATTAAGGCCTTTCTACACTTGTCCACTTTGGATCCAGAATTAAGACAAAATCCAGGATTAAAGCAGGATTAGCTTGTTCACACTTGTCTTGAATTGGGATTGAAGCTAGATCCAGTCAATCCACATCCAGAGGTGGATTGAAGTGGATTGATCTCAATTAAATATTCATAACCTGTAGAAGCCAATGCAGTTTAATTCACTTTTAATTCTTCAAAGTAGCTTAGTGTGAACACAACCAAAGAGGATTCTATATTAGTAGGTTGCAATTCTGAATCAAAAGTGGACAAATGTAGAAAGGCCTTTAGTTTCGCAAATATGAATATAGGCTCAGACTTCATGCATGGCCCAAACTTACAGGAATGTTTCTATTTTTACTTTAAGTTCTAACAAATCATACAATATTAATTAATTCTAAACATACAGGTTTAGCTCCTCAAATGTTGTTGCTGAGTAAAGAGGAGAAGATGGGTCATTTTGCACAACATGGACTTCACTATAAATATCAACGAGTTTCTTCCGTAGACTAGTATCTTCGTGAACAGTGATGCTTCAGCTTTAGTAAGAGGAGAGTCCTCAAACTCTTCATCAATAGTAGCTAGAGTGCATGGAGTGGTTGATCTTAGTGATTTAGTGATACCAGCTGCAGCTGCTGGAGTGAAGCCAAGTCCTGATGTAGGCCAGGTTGCAGCTGAGGACTTTGTGATTTGGGCCTCTCTTTCCTGTTGATGTACTGCTTGGATCCAGTTCACTGTATCAGCCATTATAATAAAGCTACAGGATTTCACAGCAAAGTTTACACTGTCTAGCTCAAGGTCTAGCTAGCTACACGAGGGCCGGCTCGGGGCGTAGCCTAGGCTATTAAATCACGTGATCATCTTGCTGCAAAACACCAGGCCAGGAGTGGCTGAGAAATGGCTAGCTGTAGCGAGAGCTGTAGTCCTTCTGTGTCTCTTCAAACTCTCAGTAGGTCTAATAGCAGTTAACTTTAATTATAACTAATGGGTAGGTATTAATGATCTAGATGGTGTCTTACAGCTTCTTAAGGATTGTGACTTCTCTGACAAAGAATGGATGACCCTTGGCCTCAAGCTTGGCTTAACCAAAAGTACATTGGACAGCATTGAAGCAAATCACTCTAAGGATGTTCACCGTTGTTTAATGGAATGCCTGTCCAAGTGGCTCCAAAAAGCTGATGAGGCTGTTAGTCCTACTTACAATTCACTGTTAACTGCAGCTCATTTCTTGGCGGAGGCCACAGCTGAGAAAATGAAAGTGAAAATAGATCAAAAGGGTGAGTTATTAATAATATGATGTTACGAATCAACTAGTATACCTGCAGATATAAATCGTGCCCTGACCATTTTTGATAAGTATTATTCAAAGCTACTACAGTCATTGTCTGATCCTGAAACTATGGCTTATAAGCTGCACAAGGAAGGTGTGTTTGAACAGGAAGTACTGGAAAGGATCGAATCAGAGAGTTCCTCTATCTCTAAGCAACGGGAAATTTTGTTGGATTCTCTTAAAGAAAAAATGGCAGCACAGTATACTTGCCTTGAAACTTTCATCACTTTGTTGTGCAAGTTGACCAATGATGCCAAAGAAGGCCTAGCCATGAAGAAAGACTATGGTATATTGGTATATGACATAACATCTGTATTTTACCATGCATTTATAGAAGAGTTCAAGTCAAATGGGGAAATTCAGTCAGAGAGGCAACTTGAAGAAAGCCAAGGCTTACAGAATGACAGTGCAGAAGGTTAATTGTATTATAGTACTGCATGTTTATGTAACGGTATACAAATCTAGTAATAAAGCTTATACAACACTATTTTTTCCCATAACAGCATGTTTACATTAATCCATACTTAGGTTCTGTGTTTTATACTGGAGTTTTGTATTATCAACAAAAGGAAGCTGGTCGCTGGGAAGCAACACTAGCTGTTGGCAAAGATGCTATCACACTAGCACAAGTAATATTGTCATTACACCATGCCTTAATTGTGACAATTATTATTGTAGTACATTAAAAGTACAACTTCACTTGCTGAACAAGAGAGTTTGATATCTTTTAAGTTTAAGGAGCCTAATGGCACACTTCAATTGACTATGCCTACTGTAGGAAGAGTTCCGTGTGAGTATGGATGGAAAGTAAACCCAAAACAAGAACCAATGAAAGTATGTTCATGGATAATTATTATACATGCATGCATCATTAAAAACTGTACTGTTATAGATAATTCAGAGTGTTGTTGACAATACTTTAATAAGTAGTTGTAGTATGTCAGTTCATGCTAAACCAGATGTTGCTACTGAACCAATTCATCATCCAGTTAAATTACTTGGAATAGAGCCTGAAACTACTATTTACATTAGCAGACAACCTCCTTCTCCAGCAAAGGGTAATGTTGTTATGTTGCAATTAAAAATTATATTGGCATCTTATTTTTTAGAAAAAGTTACTAGATCAAATGCATCAATTTTAGATGAAAATAGATATGTATCAGGTAATAAAGAGAATTTCTGGTCAATTGAGACTAAACCCTTTCATTATAATTAATAGGTGTATCAAGCAGCATAGCTTGCGATATGATACGCAAATCATCTGATGATATAAAGAAAAATCTTAAGTTGACTCCATCATTTATACAGAGTCTGATTGAGAGAGAAGTAATTAAGGAAGGTCATAAAGATATTTTGAATGGGAGCTTTCATTTAACTGATGATCAAAGAATGGATTTGTTTATTATTTTCGTTTGTGATGCCATTAATGATGATGACGATAATTTTCTTTTCTTCTTGGAAGCAATAAGAGAGCAGAATTCTAGAACAGCTGATAAAGTAGCAGATGATTTAAAGGAGTGTCATGATGATAACTACAGATTTGAAAATTCTAATGAATTTGATTCTAATGGTCAGTATTTATATGATTATATCAATTATGGTCCTTGATACTGATTTAATGTACTTTTAATATAACAATCATAGCTATAGTTGTGTTTTATTAGTAATTTCTGTGATAAATTAGCTAACTTTGAACAAAAATTTATGAATAAAAAATCACAATATCAAAAACTGTACAACAAAATAGTAATAATAATAATAATAATAATATGAGATGATGAGGGGAGAGAGAGTATGAAGCATCTGTCTTAATTCTAATCAAAAATATCAAGATCAAGCTCGTTAAATATATTATTGGATCTGAAAGGATCAGCATCAACTTGATTCAAGAGCTGCTGCAGGTCAGAGCAATTCTCAAGCCCATCAATCAAACTGTGATAAGCTTGAGCTGAGCCCTCGAGATCAACTTCAGCAGGAAACAGGCCAGGAGGAAAGCCGTAATTGAAATCTTTTCTGTGTGGGGTCGGCGTTGTCATCTTCATGTAATTTTCAACAAGTCTCTGAGCAGTCACTGCATTCTCCTGCACAGTAGTGTCAGCTGGTTGAGTGACTACACTTGAAGACTGAGAGTCCACAAGAGACTGAGAGGAAGTAGAGGGAGCAGGAAGAGGAGGAGGTATGGTGCTGCTGCTGCTGCTTTTTGAGGTCTGCTGCCAGTTTAAATCAGGAAGAAGGTCGGTGAGTTCATTGTTTTTCATTCCCCCTCCTCTACTACTACTGCTTGCTCCTCTATTAACAGGACCAGAGGTTGATTGTTTGGAGGCATCAACTTGTGCCACTGTTTCTTGAGCCTGCTCTGACTTCTCCCCTCCAGTTGACCTAATAATAATAATAATAATAATAATAATAATAATAATACCATACTTATAACTTAAAAATAGCTTTACACAGCATTTGTAGATTGATAACCCTCACCTTGTATGTACTACATTAGTGCATACAACATATTCCACTTGATGAGAGAATGGATTAACAAAACTGAAGGCTTTCATTGCAAGCCAAACCCACTTCTTGTCCTTTGAGAGGAAGCGATAATGGACAGTTGGCATTGGAGTCCTCTGCTTCATTGCTAAAGAAAAGGAGAGACTCGTTATGATGTTAGGAGAGGGATTAAATTAAAGTACCTTCGTGGTGGAGCTGTATCATCTTTTGCATGTCATCAGGATGAAAGTAATCATAGGAGTTGTGACCAATGAGATCTTGGGGAAGATAACCCAAAATATTAGAGACACTAAAAAAATAAAATAAAATAATAATGATACATGAAGGAAAAAAAATAAAAGCGAAAAAGTTTAAATACCGTGGGTCAATATAGCTGAAACGTCCATCAACTCCAACTCTTGCAATAAACTCTCTATCATTGCTAGGTAGCATGGAACTAGCACAAGCGGAAGAGGTGGAGTCTCCAAAATGCTGCAACCTAGCAACAGCAACAAGACAGGCCCCATTGGCATCTTTCTCAACTTGTAAAGATTGTCTCTCAGCCGGAGTCAAATTCCTAATAACCATTAATAACCTTTAATAACCAGTACTTAATAACTAATATGACAACATTAAACATTTCAGATAGCCATAACTTTAAAAATATTAATCAAAATCAGCTCAAACTTTCTATACAGCATAAATACATCAATATGCATCAGAAAATGTAATAAAAATTGGGGGTGATTTCGGAACCGTTTTTTGGAAAAAACCATGGGCTATAGCCTTGGGTATTTTTCAGAATTTTGGCATTTTCTTAAAATAGCCATAACTCAAAAAATGGAAGTCGGAATCAGCTCAAACTTTCTACACAGCATAAGTATATCAATATGCATCAGAAAATGTAATAAAAATTGGGGGTGATTTCGGAACCGTTTTTTGGAAAAAACCAGTGGGCTAAAAAAATTAAAAAAAAACAAGATGAAGTAGGATTCCAAACGACCAACGAAA
>NW_003546753.1:65838-67345 GCF_000090795.2 Amphimedon queenslandica
CTAAAAAAATTAAAAAAAAACAAGATGAAGTAGGATTCCAAACGGCCAACGAAAATACGAAATGAAAATCCTACTCGTGACGCAAATTCAACTCTACATTGTACTTTTAATGTTATTATGTAAGAATTACGGATCACCTTGCAATGTAGAGTAGAATTTGCGTCACGAGTAGGATTTTCATTTCGTATTTTCGTTGGTCATTTGGAATCCTACTTCATCTTGTTTTTTTTTAATTTTTTATGTTCTTGTTTGTGTTGATTTTTTTATAATATTTCGTATTTTCGTTGGTTGTTCGGAATCCTACTTCATCTTGTTTTTTTTAATTTTTTATGCTCTTGTTTGTGTTGATTTTTAAAATAATATTTATAGTATTTCTTTAGTTGCAATTGTAATACTTGTTGATTTTACACAAACAATAATTTTCTTTATTATTATTATCATTGTTATAACATTTATGAGAGACAGCATTGAATAGACATGCTAAAGGAATATCAACTATACTGATGACAAGTGAAACTAATACTAGTCTTGACACAAGTCCTTGTTCAAGAATCTGTGAACTAAGAGTGTCCATCTTCCCTGCTATTCCTGTTCTTCCAGACTGTTGTCAAGTTCATAATTGTCGTTGCGTATCATAAGTCATAACATTAATTAATTGTTTATTTTAATAAAATAAAATAACACACTTGATAAAACAGTAACATGTAAAATCAATACCTTCTTTTAGCTAGAAACCTCCACTAAAGTATTGCAGCAAGTTGATTCCAAGCACAGCTTGGTAAAAAAAAATAACTTGCTTCTTCCAGAGCTGCAGATCTGCATCTGAGCATGCGCGACCACGCCCCAAATTTTGGAGCACATGGCAAGCTTCTTTAATTAACAAAATGGCGGCATGCAGCCTAAGATGGCTCGATCCAGCAGTCACAGTATCACTTTTTCCTTACTTGAAGAATGATCTGATGGGACATGGACCTGCGCATAGACTATTGGAGTAGATTGGTGTAAGAATTATCCTTGTAGCACCAACCAATACTGAGATACACACCGACAACTGGATTGACAGGACTTCTGACTTGATGATGATGATGAAGATGAAAAAAGGTGGCTGAACAAAACGGCCGGTTCGCCGATTTTTGACTTTTTGCTTAGACAAGGTCTAGAGCCACGCTAGTTGTACCATTGGAGTCCTCTGGTCAAGATAAGGTCCTCTATAAAGTCTGGTAAGCATAGGAGCTCGTTTTCCCGGTATAGCAAGGCTGCAAAAGTCGCGGCAGCCATTTTGTTTGGGGGTGAATCCTACTTAGTAACGCTACCGCGTTACTAATAGCCTTGGGTATTTTTCAGAATTTTGGCATTTTCTTAAAATGGCTGTAACTTGAAAAATTGAAGTCGGAATCAGCTCAAAATTTCTACACAGCATAAGGACATCAATATATATCAGAAAAGGTAATAAAAATTGGGGGTGATTTTGGAGCCATTTTTCAGAAAAAAACCATGGGCTATAGCC
>NW_003546754.1:0-27824 GCF_000090795.2 Amphimedon queenslandica
CGTCTTCAAACTCTTTCCAACTAAGAGGTATGATATTGTGTCTACTAAAGTCATGCAATGAGTTTAATATTATTTTCCTCTTTGTTAGCTATCGGCTCTACATTCTAATACTGACATTCATATGCTATGCATCGTATCACATGTCAAGAAAACCGTTCAGTGTTGTATCAGTACGTAAATGAGCAGTCAGTGTTTGTACATCAGTATATGCATTTTTTCTGTTTTTTTTACAGAGTGTTCTAGCTCCAGGATGCAAGCACCATCACAGTGGAGGAGGAGGAGGAGAGAATGAAAGTGACTTTGAAGACTTTCTATTTTTGAGCAACAATAGCAATGCCGGTAACGAATCATGTGAATACATTGATGGATGGCCACCATTTAGTGAGCATGTCTAAATTAATGATCATGATCACTGTGTTATTGCATAGATGGCAGCTATTGTAAAACTGTTATTGGAGCTGTAGATTATGCTTGGTTATTCACTTATGCTATTTTCATGATTGCAAGGTATAAATAAATACATCAATACAATAATTATCTTTTATATTTTAGTGGGTTTATAGCTGATCGTGTCAATTTACGCTATTTTCTAACTGCTGGAATGATGGGTATTATACACAGCAGCTGTGTCCTTTCTATAATGGAGATTGTTTTTCTTTTTAGGATGTGGTATTCTTGTAGGTCTACTAGGTGTCTCCTACTTTGCTGGGATTCATTTTCTTTCTTTTTTCATCATTGTACAAGTTTTTGTTGGAATGTTTGAGGTAAAAATCACGATATACAACTTTTGCAAATTTTGTTTCCAGTCTACAGGTTGGCCAGCTACAGTAGCAGTAATGGGTAATTGGTTTGGTAAGAAGAACCGTGGTTTATTAATGGGTGTATGGAATGCTCACACATCAGTTGGTAATATACTGGGAACTGCAGTTCCTTCTATATGGGCAAAGCCTTGTCATGAATGGTTAGTCTCATTTAACTAGCTAGACATGCAGGAAATATTATGTATGTAATTCTAATTATTTTATAAAGGGGATGGTCTTTTCTGGTTCCAGCATTTGTGATGATTTTTGTTGGATTACTGATGTTCTTCTTCCTAGTTCTTGGTATGTTAGTTTGAAAGGACTTAGTCTACTATTTATAAAAAAATTCCATTTATAGATCCCAAGGATGTTGGCTTACCACCTCCTAAACATCACCAGGTATAAATAATACTTCACTGATATAATATGTTAATGTCTTTATTTTGCAGGCCAGGGAAGAACCTACAATTGAGCCTTTGAATGATCCCAAAATAAATGAAATAAAAGTATGAAAAAACAAAAAAATTTTTTTAATGATTTTGTTGATTTTTTAGGACGAATCTGAGTTATCTGATGAAGAGCGTCGTCCTCTTTTAGGTTCTATCCAAGTATAATATTATAAGTTATGTTTTGTTATTTTGTATTATGCATCATTATTTAGGATGGTGGCAAAAAGCCAAAGGCAATCAGTTTATGGAGAGCTGCACTTATTCCTGTATGTAAAATTGATTAGTTTTGCTGATGATTCTGATTATTCTTACAGGGTGTGATAGAGTTTGCCTTATCTCTGTTCTTTGCAAAAATGGTTGCTTACACTTTCCTCTTTTGGCTACCATACTATGTCAGATATCACAGTAAGAAATTGCATTTTTGAGCATTTTTAAAAAGAATTTTTTAGCTATTGGTGGACGCTACGTTGGAGATCAGAAAGCTGATTTGCTAGCAACCCTTTATGATGTTGGAGGGATTGTTGGTAATAATTGTGATTATTAAAATAGTACAATTACAATACTTGCTTCATTTATAGGAGGTATAACTACTGGTGCTCTTTCTGATGTCATCAATGCAAGAGCTGTATCATGTGTCATAATGATGTACCTTGCTGTACCAACTGTAAGATTAATGCTATTGTATCATCATAAATGACTAATGGTCATTTTTAGCTGTTTGCCTATCGCTTTGCTGGTGGCATATCACTGGGGACTTCCATTGGTTTGTCCTATAAATTTTGTATGCATAATTGTACTGGATTATTCCTTTTAACAGCTCTAATTTTATTTTGTGGTCTATTCATCAATGGTCCTTATGCTCTCATCACAACTGCTGTCTCTGGAGATCTTGTATGCCACTTTTGAAATTTCTCTCATTGTTTATAACTGGTATTTGTAGGGCACACATAAATCACTGAAAGACAATCAGAAAGCTAAAGCAACAGTAACTGCCATCATTGATGGCACTGGATCCCTGGGAGCTGCTCTTGGGCCACTAGTAACTGGTTTTATATCAGACCAGTTTGTAAGTCATCATAAATCTTGATTTTGGAATTGATGGATATGTCCTTATAGGGATGGGATAGTGCCTTCTATGTTCTAATGGGCTCATGTTTCATTTCTTCACTTGTAAGTATGAATGAGACCTCCTATAGATAGCATTATCAAATACATAATGTATTCCTATAGATGTTAACTAGACTGGTCATAAGTGAAGCAAAGTATTTCTATTGGAAATTTTATTCAAAGAGTCAAAAAATAAGGTAGATATATATGTTATAATTATTACAAGCAATAGTCACCAGCTAGTCTAAATGTTTGAATTTAGGTCATTTCATGAAAGTGTGAGGAAGATCTTAGGACCTGTTCTACCGCTGTTTGAAAAGTGCTGCAATCAGTGCTGCTGATTCAATAAAGCTTAACATTACTTTAGCTGCTGCTGATTCGATAAAGCTTAACATTACTTTAGCTATAAGACTTATTATTTGGGCGGGCCTGAATAAAAAAAAACTCTATTTTCTGTGTGCTATTTTTTACCTCGTTTTTGACATAGTGAATAGTTTTAACATAGATAATATTATCTATGGTTTTAATAAACCATTTTAACTGCCACGCCCTTCAGGTTTGCAGAGATAGTAGAATGGACAAGAAAGATGAAGTGGACAACAGCAGTCCAGTAACTGGGTCTTGCTTTGAAGGAAAACGCCATCATAAGGTGCAATGGAAGAAGGTACCTTTGGGTGCTTGGATCTTAAGTTATTTAGGAGTCTTTAATATCTTACCAGCTAAAAAGTAAGCCATGTCGAGAGCTTGTACTAATTTTACATTACAGTCAATGATAAAAGTCAACCACTGGTCAACCATACCATGAGCCTTCTATGACATCACTTTTAGCCACACCCCTTGACAGGATGTAAAATGTAGTGATGGGCGATATGGCCAATTTTCTTAATTTTTGATAACGATCGATAATGGATTTTTTGAGGAAATATCGATTATTAACGATACGATAACCACACCTTCATTTAGGGGTGTGGCTAATGATTTTGGCACTGTACTGGACATGAGAGAAGATCATTTCCATGCTCTTGAGCCTTGTTTCTCTTCTTATTGGGGTAGGCTGAGCTAGCAACTGGTCAGTTGCCTCTTTCTTGCAGTTCAACAGTGCAATTACTTATTAAAATTAGTTATTTAACCTTAATAAATGGGCGTGGTCAATAGATCGATGAAAATTTGCATAAAATTTTCGATAATGATTCAAATCGATTCCGTAAAATATCGTTTATATCGATAAAAAATCGATATATCGCCCATCACTAGTAAAATGACAGGAAGCAAAATGAGCACTTAGAAAGCTCATATCTCTTTGAATAATTTTTTCAGACAATAAAACTTTGCATATAGCATTTTTATGATCATATAATCATGTTAGTCCAATTAAAAAATACCCCAAAAATCATGTCAGTTACACTTTAATGTCATAGACCCTTTAGTTTTTAAGGTAAGGGTACAAAACAAACCTTTCAAACTTAACAGTAAATTGATCATTACTGAAAGACGAAATCAATTTTTAAATGAAACAAAGTGGATGTCCTCCACCTAATGATGCTCTATTGAATGATTGAATTAGTTGTTATCATTAATTTTGTTTGTAAAGGCCTGGGTGATAGTATTAATAGTTGCACTCGTGATAGTGCACAGCTATCTTGATAGTGATACTGTTATTCTAACTATCAAGATAGTTATCATGTGTTAAATTATCTAGTATAATGTGATTTTAAATTATTAATAAATACATTAGTGAAGTACAATGACTACATCCTTAAATAAATCATTGTATTTTCACATGTAAAACCTATGGCTAAACTATTGTGATATGTTCACTGTCGTGATCATATTAGAGTTACAAAATATCGTGACAGTGATATTACTACTATCACCCAGGTTTAGTAGAAAGGTACCTTGTACTTTCTGATTATTGTTTTATTTTATCTAGTCTTGGGATGATGTTTTCTACCTTTTGATGGCATCTTCTTTTGTATCTGCATTGGTAAGTAAAGAGCTTGTCACCACTGTGTACCAGCAAAAAGTATTTTGTTCTAAGCTTTTATTTCTCTTATTCCTCTTAGTTGCTCACCAGACTAGTCATTAAAGAAATTATAGAATTATATAGAAGATTTTAACGATAAATTCAACAATGTTTTTAACTCAAATAATGCACACACTTTTAATACTGTTTGTCCATGCTCTAAATGTCTGTGTTGTCCTCTCTTCCCTCTTCTTTTACTACTCCCTCTTAATTTAATATTCTTGTGTCTGTGTGTTTATTTATTTCCTCCTGGGTGTCAAGACAACTGTTCCTGACAACCCTTCAGGCCTTTCTTCCTCTCTCCTCTGCCCTTCTCCTGTCTGCTTTTGTCTACTCTGCTGTATAAGTCCTGTAAAATTCTAATAATAATAATAATAATAATAATAATGCTATCTACATGTATGTGTTACATTCTCTATTGTTGCTTTATAATAATAATAATAATATTGTCGTTATTATGCATGTCTTAGGTATTGTTCTACAGGTATGACATTTTATCCTCCTCACCCTCAGTCATTATATTTGTATCTGTGTGTTTTTAGATTAATGGAAGACTGAGATTTATCATTTCAACTTTTACTATTACTTTATAACAATTATGATACCTTTAATGCAGTGAATGCACATGTTTTAAGCATGCGGGCGCAACGCGCGCATGCCCTTCAGCCCTTGCGCTAGGCTGGACGTACGCCGCAGCAACTTACCTTATCTTAACGTCCTGAAGATTTCTTCAGTGGAGCTGCTTGCAAGTGCAACCATAGATACAATGGACAAAGACGAAAAAAGCACTCTCTCCGACGGGCCATCGAAGAAAGATCAGCATCCTAAAGGGAAATTAAACACTGTGCCTTTAGGAGCTCGGCTTTTAAGCTATTGTGGCATCTTCAAAATCTTTCCAACTAAGAGGTAGCTATAATACACAGCTGCACGAGTCTTTAGGGCATCATGCAATGATATTATTTTCCTTTTTGTTAGCTATCGGCTCTACATTCTAATACTGACATTCATATGCTATGCATCATATCACATGTCAAGGAAACCTTTCAGTGTTGTATCAGTACGTAATTGAGTAGTCAGTATACTAGTATAATGTTTTTATTTCTGTTTTTTTACAGAATGTTCTAGCTCCAGGATGCAAGCACCATCACAGTGGAGGAGGAGGAGGAGAGAATAAAAGTCACTTTGAAGACTTTCTTTTTCTGGGCGGCAACAATAGTGTTTCCAGTAACGAATCATGTGAATACATTGATGGATGGCCACCATTTAGTGAGCATGTCTAAATTAATGATCATAATTATGATCACTGCATGTGTTATTACATAGATGGTAGCTATTGCAAGACTGTTATTGGAGCTGTAGATTATGCTTGGTTATTCCCTTATGCTATTTTCATGATTGCAAGGTATAAATAAAATATATCAATACAATAATTATCTTTTATATTTCAGTGGGTTTATAGCTGATCGTGTCAATTTACGCTATTTTCTAACTGCTGGAATGATGGGTATTATACACAGCAGCTGTGTCCTTTCTATAATGGAGATTGTTTTTCTTTTTAGGGTGTGGTATTCTTGTAGGTCTACTAGGCGTCTCCTACTTTGCTGGGATTCATTTTCTTCCTTTTTTCATCATTGTACAAGTTTTTGTTGGAATTTTTGAGGTAAAAATTTGCGAATTATTATGTACAACTTTTAAACCTTTCATTTCCAGTCTACAGGTTGGCCAGCTATAGTAGCAGTAATGGGTAACTGGTTTGGTAAGAAGAACCGTGGCTTGTTAATGGGTATATGGAATGCCCACACATCAGTTGGTAATATGCTGGGAAATACAGTTCCTTCAATATGGGCAAAGCCTTGTCATGATTGGTTAGTCTCATTTAACTAGCAGTGCATGCAAGAACGTAACTATAATTATTTTATAAAGGGGATGGTCTTTTCTGGTTCCAGCATTTGTAATGATTTTTGTTGGATTATTGATGTTCTTCTTCCTAGTTCTTGGTATGTTAGTATGAATGGACCCTATTACTTATTAAAATTACATTTATAGATCCCAAGGATGTTGGCTTACCACCTCCTGAACATCACCAGGTAAATTATACCAAGAATTATTATCTACTCTTGATAATACTTTACTGGTATTTTAATGTCTTTATTTTGCAGGCCAGGGAAGAACCTACAGTTAAGCCTTTGAATGATCCCAAAACAAGTGAAGGAAAAGTATGAAAAAATGATAAAATATTAAAAATGATTTTATTGCTTTTTTAGGAGGAATCTAAATCGTCTGATGAAGAGCATCGTCCTCTTTTAGGTTCTATCCAAGTATAGCATTAATTTATGTTTCTATTATTTTGTACTGTGTATTATTTTAGAATGGTGGCAAGCCAAAAGCAATCAGTTTATGGAGAGCTGCACTTATTCCTGTATGTGAAATTGATTAGTTTTGCTGATGATTCTGATTATTCTTACAGGGTGTGATAGAGTTTGCCTTATCTCTGTTCTTTGCAAAAATGGTTGCTTACACTTTCCTCTTTTGGCTACCATACTATGTCAGATATCACAGTAAGAAATTGCATTTTTGAGCATTTTTAAAAAGAATATTTTTAGCCATTGGTGGACGCTACATTGGAGATCAGAAAGCTGATTTACTATCAAATCTTTATGATGTTGGAGGGATTGTTGGTAAGTCATTGCAATAACACAATTATAATACTTGATTCATTTATAGGAGGTATAGCTACTGGTGCTCTTTCTGATGTCATCAATGCAAGAGCTGTATCATGTGTCATAATGATGTACCTTGCTGTACCAACTGTAAGATTAATACTATATTGTATCATGAATGACTAATGATCATTTTTAGCTGTTTGCCTATCGCTTTGCTGGTGGCATATCACTTGGGACTACCATTGGTTTGTTCTATTAAATTTTGTATACGTAATTGTACTGGATTATTCCTTTAACAGCTCTAATTCTATTTTGTGGTCTATTCATCAATGGTCCTTATGCTCTTATCACAACTGCTGTCTCTGGAGATCTTGTATGTTACTTTTGAAATTTCCTCTCATTGTTTATAAACTGATATTTGTAGGGCACACATAAGTCACTGAAAGACAATCAGAAAGCTAAAGCAACAGTAACTGCCATCATTGATGGCACTGGATCCCTGGGAGCTGCTCTTGGGCCACTAGTAACTGGTTTTATATCAGACCAGTTTGTAAGTCATCATAAATCTTGATTTTGGAATTGATGGATATGTCCTTATAGGGATGGGATAGTGCCTTCTATGTTCTAATGGGCTCATGTTTCATTTCTTCACTTGTAAGTATGAATGAGACCTCCTATAGATAGCATTATCAAATACATAATGTATTCCTATAGATGTTAACTAGACTGGTCATAAGTGAAGCAAAGTATTTCTATTGGAAATTTTATTCAAAGAGTCAAAAAATAAGGTAGATATATATGTTATAATTATTACAAGCAATAGTCACCAGCTAGTCTACATGTTTGAATTTAGGTCATTTCATGCAAGTGCAAGGAAGATCTTAGGACCTGTTCTACCGCTGTGTGAAAAGTGCTGCTGATTCGATAAAGCTAACATTACTTTAGCTATAAGACTTATTAGTTAGGCGTGCCTGAATAAAAAAAAAACTCTATTTTTTTGGTAGCATCATTTATAAGCTGCATTATATAGGCTGTGTGGATCTATTTTTGACCTCGTTTTTGACATAGTGAATAGTTTTAACATAGATAATATTATCTATGGTTTTAATAAACCATTTTAACTGCCACGCCCTTCAGGTTTGCAGAGATAGTAGAATGGACAAGAAAGATGAAATCGAGGATGAAGTGGACAACAGCAGTCCAGTAACTGGGTCTTGCTTTGAAGGAAAACGCCGTCATAAAGTGCAATGGAAGGAGGTACCTTTGGGTGCTTGGATTTTAAGTTATTTAGGAGTCTTTAATATCTTACCAGCTAAAAAGTAAGCCATGTCGAGAGCTTGTTCACATTTAGCTGGTTTCTCTTCTTCGCCCACCCACAGTTACAGGCTCTACATTCTAATACTGACATTCATATGCTATGCATCGTATCACATGTCAAGAAAACCTTTCAGTGTTGTTGCAGTAAGTGAATGAATGAAGTGATAGCACACACTATCAGCATGCTATCCACATGGAAGGCACACTCTACTATTATAATATATATACTTGCTAATGTGATGAGCATGTGACAATCATGGCATGTCAGAATGCTTTTTATTGTTTATATAGTGTGTCATATTTCTCTGGCTACAGTGTTTTGTTTTAAATGAATAGAATGTCTTAGCTCCAAACTGCAACGATATATTTGAAGAGTTGAATGAGAGCAGCTTAGAATATGAATATGATTGTAACTTTAATGAAGGATGGGCACCATTTAGTAAGAGATGGAGAGAGAGAGAGAGAGAGATGTATGTATGACATATCAACCTTTACCTGATAGATGGCAGCTATTGTAAAACTGTTATTGGAGCTGTAGATTATGCTTGGTTGTTCACTTATGCTGTCTTCATGATTGCAAGGTGATTATTATTAATTTGCTATTTATAAGAGCTTTATTTTAGTGGACTTATAGCTGATCGTGTTAATCTTAGATATTTCTTAACAGTTGGAATGATAGGTATATTGTCTATGGTATAAGTACATGAGTTGTACCTTCTTGCCAGTAGATTGTTCAAAATTAGATTTATTATAATTTTTTTGTAAAAATTTTCAAAAATGGCTAGGAGAGAATTCTGCTCAAAAAAAGTTGTTAGCTGCTCAAGAATCAAATCGAAGACCATGTAAAGGTCAAAAATGGCTGGAAAAGGATTTCAATTTTTATAATTTTTCCTGATACATATACATGCTCTTATGTTGTGTAGCAAGTTTGAGCTGATTCCAATTAAAATTAATTTTTGTATGAATTTTTAATGTTACTCAAAAATTAGACCAAAGTCCCTGTACTATAGTACAGGGTCTTTGGCCAAATTTTGTCAAAAATGGTTAGGAGAGAATTTTCCATTTTTATAATTTTTTCTGATACTAATACATGTCCTTATGGTGTATATCAGCTTTGAGCTTATTCCGATCAAATTTGATTTTTTATGAATTTTTAAATTTGCTCAAAAATGCCATGTACTGTACGTGTATGTCAGCTCATGAAGCATCACTTAGCATGCTTTGTGGGAGACCCTGTATCCCGCTGTCTCTCTGTGCTCATAGGTAGTGGGGTCTTTGTTGGAATGTTGGGTGTGGCTTACTTTGCTGATATTCATCATCTTGCCTATTATATTGTTATACAAATTTTTGTTGGAGTTTTTGAGGTAACCAGCAGTCATCAAGCATCTAAATATATCTAATACATTTCCAGTCGACAGGTTGGCCTGGTGTAGTAGCAGTAATGGGTAATTGGTTTGGTAAGAAGAACCGTGGTTTATTAATGGGTGTATGGAACTCTCACACATCAGTTGGTAATATATTGGGAACTGCAGTTCCTTCATTATTTGCAAAGAAATGCGACCCATGGTTAGTCATTACTGCAGTAGTTTCTTTTTGTCATTATTTATTTGTGTAGGGGATGGGCTTTTTTGATTCCAGGATTTGTGATGATTTTTGTTGGCTGTGTAATATTCTTTTTCCTGGTCTTAGGTTAGTCAATCTATTCCGGTTTATAAGTAAAACAGAGCATAATTACTGTTATTTTTGAAAAAAATACTGTCAATATTTGCTATACATTTACTGCTATGCAAAATACTGTAAAATTAAGTATTGAACAATTTTTATTTTTTCAGATCCTGATGATGTTGGTTTGCCTTCTCCTCAGCACCATGAGGTAATGAATTAATGTGTGCCTGTTCTATTAATAGCATTGTATTCCAGGTTAGAGAGCCTCGACCACAAAAAAATGGAATGTCATACAAGAAAGAAAGTGACCTAACAGCAGACACTAATATAAGGACATCAGGAAAATTGTCTATAGAAGTAAATGCCTTTTTCATTCTGTATTATTATTATTATTATTGTTAAGAATGATACTAACGAAAATTCACCACTTATAGATAAATCTCCTGATACTGAAAAGGTATACCTGTTTGTCTTATTATTCCTGTTATTATTCTCATTTTAGTCTAAAGGTAAAGCTGTTGGCTTACTGAGAGCATTGACAGTTCCTGTATGCCTAATGCATGCATGCTTTTACATTGGTGTATTGTGTATTACTGTAGGGAGTGGTAGAGTTTGCTGTGTCACTTTTCTTTGCAAAGATGGTTGCTTATACCTTCCTGTTCTGGCTCCCTTACTATGTAGCATACAATCGTAAGTATATATTTTAATTCTGTCATCAGTAGCTCATTTATTTGTTAGGCATTGGTGGGCGGTATATTGGTGAACAGAAAGCCGATCTACTGGCTACTCTTTATGATATAGGAGGAATAATTGGTCAGTATGATTATAATGAAAATTATAATACTCGTTTCCCTATCTTGTTTATAGGAGGTATAACTACTGGTGCTCTTTCTGATGTCATCAATGCAAGAGCTATATCATGTGTCATAATGCTCTATTGTGCTGTACCAACAGTCAGTCATTATTAAATTAATGATGCGTGCCTAAAAAGTATTTTTACAGTTGTTCATGTATCGATATTTTGGCGTTAAATCAGTTGGAGCATCAATAGGTCAGTCAGTCATTCATAGTGAGTAGTTTATCTCAGTTTTCTTTCCAGCGTTAATCATATTTTGTGGTCTGTTCATCAATGGTCCTTATGCTCTCATCACAACTGCTGTATCTAGTGATCTTGTATGCTCCTATTGATCCATAAGGTTTATTTTTAACTGTGATACACAGGGCACACATGAATCACTGAGAGAGAATCAGAAAGCTAAAGCAACAGTGACTGCCATCATTGATGGTATGGGATCACTAGGAGCTGCTTTTGGACCACTAGTAACTGGATTTGTATCTGATTACTTTGTATGTTAAATATAAATTACACCCTCTTACTGGTAATCCTTACCCATAGGGCTGGGACAGTGCATTTTATGTTCTAATGGGCTCGTGCTTCATTTCATCATTGGTAAATATTATACTGCTGGTATTAATCAAGTATTAATTTATATTAGATGCTGAGCAGATTAGTTGTAGGCGAAGCAAGATATTTCTATAGAAAGTTTAAAACTCAGACAAAGTATAATTATAGTTCATATTGCTTGATGTGTATTCATCCTTTTTATGCAGGAATCAGGTGTATGCTCCTAGAATAGCAAGCAAGGAGTCAACTATGATGTGAAAGATGTTTTTTAATGTATTTGCACTGACAATTATTTTTATAAAATTATTTATATTATTTATTATGTTATGTATTAATTAACAACTGAGAAGCCACACCTTTTTACAACTGGAGAGCTAAGAGATGCAATTGAGTGATCATGAGTGATGATTCATCTGTTGTGCTGTGTGAGAGAGGACGCCATCGTAAAGTGAAATGGAAGAAAGTACCTTTGGGTGCCTGGATATTGAGCTATCTCGGGATATTTAATATCTTACCAGCAAAAAGGTAATATTTTACAGCAATAGATGATCTGCTGATATTTTTATGCACACCCACCCACAGTTACAGGCTCTACATTCTAATACTGACATTCATATGCTATGCATCATATCACATGTCAAGAAAACCTTTTAGTGTTGTTGCAGTAAGTGAATGATATCCAATGAATTTGTCATAGGCAAGAGTGAGACGAAATGAAAGGGGGCCAGGCCTCTCCCAATGAATAAGATTTCCTTGTCAATGAACAATGTGTCTACTATTAATGTAATGGAAGTGTGAATCGTTTGCAGCCTGTCTAATGCGACTGCAGGAAATGAAAATGTTTTATTAGCTCTAGCATGACTACATACTGATGTCTATTTTTATTATATAGAGTGTCCTCGCTCCTAATTGTAATACTGTACTAGATCAAGAGAACAGCAATAGCAGTAGTAAAGTGTTATATGACCTTTACAGTAACCCTGATGATCCCGAGTGTCACTTTGCTGAAGGCTGGCCACCATTCAGTAAGTAAATATATAGACTCGGTTTTCATCGACTTATTATTAAAAGATGGTAGTTACTGCAAGACTATCATTGGTGCCATAGACTATGCTTGGCTTTTCACTTATGCTACTTTTATGATTGGAAGGTATATATGGAGGTTTTATGATACTAATGCATGCTTTATTGTTTTATAGTGGTTTTATTGCTGATCGAGTCAACTTAAGATATTTCCTAACAATTGGGATGACAGGTATAATGTGTATGTAACAATAATGGTTTCATTTATAGACAGGTAGTGGTCTTTTTGTTGGATTATTGGGTATAGCTTACTTTGCTGATATCCATAATTTGACATATTATGTCATTACACAGATTTTTGTTGGCATTTTTGAGGTAAAATTATAATTTTGTTTTTCTCACAAGTTGAGCTAAAAACATGTTTCATAGGTGCCTTATAGCATATTGAGCAACTTTTAAAATTCATAAAAATCCAATTTTGATTGTAGTCAGCTTAAACTTTCTACACAATATAAGGACATGTATAGTGTCAGAAAAAACAAAAAAGAGAGTTCTCTCTTTTCAATTTTTGGCAAAATTTGGGCTGAGACAGTGTACTATGAGCTCTACGCCAAAATCCTGTTAAAACTCTGATTATTCTTTTTTTTATTTTCCAGTCGACAGGTTGGCCAGCTACAGTAGCAGTAATGGGTAATTGGTTTGGTAAGAAGAACCGTGGTTTATTAATGGGTATATGGAACTCCCATGCATCAGTTGGTAATATACTGGGAACTGCAGTTCCTTCAATATGGGGAAAGAAATGTGACCCATGGTAGATGACCATTCTCAGTATTACATAGTTTACCATCTTTATAGGGGATGGGCCTTCCTCGTTCCAGCATTTGTGATGATTGGTGCAGGATTGCTAATGTTCTTCTTCCTAGTTCTTGGTTAGTACCATTATACTTTGTACTATATTTTTATTTGACACTTAATTTAGATCCTCGTGATGTTGGCTTACCACCTCCACAGCACCATGATGAGGTATTATGAAGATATTTTTTGTGACTTTTTTAATGTAAATGTTAGCCTATGGAACATCATTATCAATCAAATGGGAGACAATACAGTCAAGAGACCAGTTTATCCCTGGGAGATAGAACCGTGCTATCTTCTTTATCTGGAGAAGTAATTTTCAAAATTTCTTCTATTATTATAATAGTTATTATTTATTTTGCAAGAAAATAGACAATGAAAAAACGTCACTCATAAGCTCTGCTAGTACTAGAATACTCAATGAAGTATAAGTATAATTATTGTCAATTAATTAATTTTTTATGTGATTATAATTTCAGTCAAAGGCAAAGGCCGTCAGTCTATGGACAGCACTGACAGTACCAGTAAGTATATAATTTTTAATTCATACCCATATATACTCACTTGCATCGTTACCTTTGCAGGGTGTGATAGAGTTCTCTGTCTCTCTTTTCTTTGCAAAACTTGTCGCTTACACTTTCTTATTTTGGTTGCCATACTATGTTGCTTTTAATCGTAAGACACGGCCATTACTGTATCATTATAGTTAATACTCATTTTTGCCAGCTATTGGTGGGCGGTATATTGGTGAACAGAAAGCCGATCTGTTAGCTACTCTTTATGATGTAGGAGGAATAATTGGTCAGTATGATTATAACTACAATTATAATACTCATTTCCCTGTCTTGTTTATAGGAGGTATAACTACT
The DNA here is from genome assembly GCF_000090795.2 of Amphimedon queenslandica. Lineage (NCBI taxonomy): Eukaryota > Metazoa > Porifera > Demospongiae > Haplosclerida > Niphatidae > Amphimedon > Amphimedon queenslandica. The sequence goes on from NW_003546754.1 coordinate 14,177, forward strand.
GGTGCTCTTTCTGATGTCATCAATGCAAGAGCTATATCATGTGTCATAATGATGTACCTTGCTGTACCAACTGTAAGATGATTAGCTGAATTCCATTAATATTATTATATCTTTGCTAGTTGTTTATGTATCGTTTTGTTGGCAATGAATCAGTTGGATCTTCTATTGGTTAGTAATTATTAATGAAAAATGGACTGACCTTTTTGTATAGTTTTGATCATATTTTGTGGTCTATTCATCAATGGCCCATACGCTTTGATCACAACTGCTGTATCAAATGATCTTGTATGTTATGACTAACACAGTGACTATTAGCCATTGTGTGTATGTTGATATAGGGCACACACGAATCACTGAGAGAGAACCAGAAAGCTAAAGCAACAGTTGGTGCCATCATTGATGGTATGGGATCACTAGGAGCTGCTTTTGGACCACTAGTAACTGGATTTGTATCTGATTACTTTGTATGTTAAAGTTGCCGTTATGTTTAGAATTACATTCTAAAATATTGTTCCTTTGTATAGGGCTGGAACAGTGCATTTTATGTACTGATGTTCTCTTGTTTCATTTCATCATTGGTAAGTGATCATAGCAATGGCTGCTATTAAACTTATAACTGTGCCTGTTAGATGCTAACAAGACTGGTGATAAGGGAGATGCAGCATTTTTGCAGAAAGTTAAATCCAAGCGGGAAAGATTAAAGTGGTAATGCAAATCCCTTATATTTGTAATAACAATAATAATACCTTATTATTATATAACAGACAGACATGTCTACAGTGATGCCAACAATGATCCGAGAGCATTCTTAAATCATGCTCAACACGAGATTTATTGTCATTTTCATTTTTTTATTTTTATTCACAATCATGAATTCCTTATTAATATTCATTGCAACAAATAATTATTGTTTATTGTCATATCTTAATTAATGGCAGCTAATCAGCTTCCTTCCTCTCCTCCCGATGTAAAGTTTTGTTGTCAAAGGCCAATGGAGGCTCAAACTAAACTTGTAAAAAGAAAACTGCCTCTGGGGGGATGGCTACTAAGCTATTTAGGTGTTTTTAGATTCAAGCCTTCGATAAGGTAAATACAATATAAACGGGCGATAGTCGCATCCTCTTCCTTTGTTCTATGTCTCCCTTCATTTCTAGTTATAGAGCTTACATTTTGATATTAACGTTTCTCTGTTATACGTCCTATCATATGTCAAGAAAACCATTTAGTGTTGTAGCGGTAAGACACTGAGAGAGAGAGGGAGAAAGTGTCAGTAAATTTAATGTGTACATCTTTTACACCTCATGCATGACCTCCACATCTAGTACTAACAAAGATTTTTTCAATACATTGTATTATGGTCTTAAGTCTGTCGATTGACAATCGTTCACGCATACACTACTAGTGTTCATCATTATACTACAATATAGAGCTACACAGTTTATGTTTTAGTTTGAATTATGACTTTGGCCACTGCCAGTACTATCAAACACTACGAAATTTGGCACAATTATCATCAACCTTTCCTTCTCTCTTTATTGCACATCAGAATGTCTTAGCTCCAGATTGCAATAAGCTTCCCAATGCTTCATGTGGTGGAGAAGGTGATTCTAATCTCGATCTTAGAGAAGTCAATCCATATGATTATGTTGATGGATGGCCTCCATTTAGTATGTCAATAATCTTATTACGTTATTTTGTTGTAAACAAGAGATTGTAAGTATTATTTAATAATGTGTTCCTCTCTCTCTCAGATACTTCACATTGCAAGACTATAATAGGAGCTATTGATTATTCCTGGCTGTTTACTTATGCTGTCTTTTTGGTGCTGAGGTGAGAGAGACAGAGAGAAGAAGAGAGATGTATGGAAAGGGAGTGGTGCTATCAGGGTGTAAAATGAGATCAATTTTCTGATGATTATAAATGTTCTTATGTGTAAGTTTGATCAAAATTGGATTTTAAAAAAATTGGCCAATGACCATGGGAATATTTCGTCAAGAATGACTATGAGAGAATTCTTCATTTTTATAATTTTTTCTGATACATATACATGTTCTTATGTTGTTTATCAAGTTTGAGCTGATTCCAATCAAATTTGGGTTTTTTATGGATTTTAAAAGTTGCTCAAAAATCGAACCAAAGTCCCTGTACTATAGTACAGGGACTTTGACCAAATTTCGTCAAAAATGACTAGGAGAGAATTCTTCATTTTAATAATTTTTTCTAATACATATACATGTTTTAATGTTGTTTATCAAGTTTAAGCTGATTCCAATCAAATTTGGGTTTTTTATGGATTTATAAAGTTGCTCAAAAATCAAGTCAAAGTCCCTATACTATAGTACAGGGATTTTGACCAAATTTCGTCAAAAATGACTAGGAAACAATTTTCCTTTTTAAATTTTTTTTCTGATACATATACATGTTTTTATGTTGTTTATCAAGTTTAAGCTGATTCTAATCAGATTTAGATTTTTTATGAATTTTAAAAGTTTCTAAAAAATTGGGCCAAAGTCCTTGTACTGTAGTATAGGGCACTTCATCAAAAGTGGTCCAGACAGAACTCTCCATTAATAAAACCAATGAAAAAGACAAATTGGATAACAAACTACTAAATGATTGTTAAGTGCTCAATATTTGAAGAATGAAGTGCACATTTGTGCTCAATAGAAGCCATGAAATAAAATATTGGTTGGTAGGAGGTCTTATTTTTTCTTAACTCGATAAAGTATATATTATCTTTTATTTTTTATGTTACAGTGGACTCATAGCCGATCGTGTCAATCTTAGATATTTCCTAACAGTTGGAATGATAGGTATATTAATTATTATTATTATCTATCACATGAGTTGTACCCTCCTCTCTCTGTGTTCGTAGGTAGTGGGATCTTTGTCTCACTGTTGGGTGTGGCTTATTATGCCAACGTACATCATCTTGCTTATTTTATTTTTGTACAAATTTTTGTGGGAATTTTTGAGGTAACAATAATGATAAAATTAAATATAATCTATCACCTAACATTCTCCTTCCATGCAGTCTACAGGTTGGCCTGGTGTAGTAGCAGTAATGGGTAACTGGTTTGGTAAGAAGAACCGTGGTTTATTAATGGGTGTATGGAACTCTCACACATCAGTTGGTAATATACTGGGAACTGCAGTTCCTTCAATATGGGCTAGGAAAGGAAAGCCATGGTTAGCCTTTTAATTACAATATTATTTTTCTGTCATTATATTTATAAAGTCTTGTGTCTCTTTTTGTAGGGGATGGTCATTTTTAGTGCCTGGTTTAGTGATGATTGTGATGGGAATTGTAATATTCTTATTTTTAATAGTTGGTATGCATGTCATGCATGCTCCTACACATACGTCTAATTATTACATTGTTGCTGTTCATTTTTTGCAGTCCATGTAACTATGTTTGCATATTGTATTACATGTAGCATTTACACTGTAAATGTGTTTTTATTTATTTTTTTCAGATCCTGCTCATGTTGGTTTGCCACCTCCTAAACATCATTTGGTAAGACACTCTCTTTCTCTCTCTCTCTCTCTCTCTCTCTCTCTCTCTCTCTCTCTTTATCTATCTTTTTCTTTTATGATAAATATTTTTCTAGGAGTCTGCTTCTCGTGAGGAGGAAGACAGAGGAGGAGGGGGAGAGGGAGAAGAAAGGTATAATTCTAATGGCATTGAGTCACTTGAGATGAAGGACAGAACACACACGGTACATTCATTAATTTGTTTGTAATTTTATACTTGGTATTACATTTTTGTTGAACCATCTCATCCTTTCTCTCTCCTTCCTCCCCCCTCTCACTCTCTCTCTCCCTCTCCCCCCTCTCTCTCCCCCCTCTCTCTCTCCCCCTTCTATCTCTCCCCCCTCTCTCTCCCTCCCTCCCTCTCCCTCTCTCTTTAGGCTAAGAAAGATGGTAAGAGTGAAGATGAAGGTGATGATGCTACTACCGACAATGAAGCTAATGGTAACAATGAAACGTCTGATTTGATTAGTCGTAGCCATGAAAAGAAGCAATCATTAAAAGTTAGATTGATACTATATATCATATCCTTTTATTCTTTTCTTTCTCTCATTTTCTATTCCCAGAGTTTCTTTAATCGCAAAGGAAACGCCATTAGCTTGCTTGGGGCTCTAAAAATACCAGTAATTATTATTATTATTATTATTATTATTATTATTATTTTATTTATTTTATTATTTTTAGGGAGTGATAGAATTTGCTCTAGCCCTCTTTTTTGCGAAGCTGGTAGCCTATACATTTCTCTTTTGGCTCCCATATTACGTTGCTTTTCATCGTAAGATAAAAGTGCACTAAATACTAACATAATACTCTTTACCCTCCCTCTCTCTCACTCTCCCTATAGCTATTGATGGTAGCTGTGTAGGTAACCAGAAAGCCGATCTATTGGCTACTCTATATGATGTAGGAGGAATAATTGGTCAGTCTGATTATAATTACAATTATAATACTCATTTCCCTGTCTCATTTATAGGAGGTATAACTACTGGTGCTCTTTCTGATGTCATCAATGCAAGAGCTATATCATGTGTCATAATGATGTACCTTGCTGTACCAACTGTAAAATTAATTTTTAATAATAAACAATAATTTATATTAATTTTATAGCTTTTCCTGTATCGATATGTGAGCCATGTATCATTAGGAGCTACTATTAGTAAGTCTATAGTCACGTAACTTTAAAAGAATCTATTTATCACAATATTTACTTTATCTATTTTATACTGTAGCTTTAATACTACTGAGTGGCCTATTTATCAATGGCCCATATGCTTTGATCACAACTGCTGTATCAAATGATCTTGTATGTTATGACTAACACAGTGACTATTAGCCATTGTGTGTGTGTGTGTTGGTATAGGGCACACACGAGTCACTGAGAGAGAACCAGAAAGCTAAAGCAACAGTTGGTGCTATCATTGATGGTATGGGATCACTAGGAGCTGCTTTTGGACCACTAGTAACTGGATTTGTATCTGATTACTTTGTATGTTGTTGTTTCGTTGTTTATTATAAATATATATATATATATTTTGTGTTGATAGGGATGGGACAGTGCGTTTATCGTATTAATGGTAGCTTGCTTCTTGTCATCATTGGTAAGTTAATCTTCAATTAGTAATTGATATTCATTTAAATGCATTTGACTTCTACCATGCATACTATTTAGATGCTCTCCAGATTACTATCGAAAGAAATTGCATCCCTCTACCGTTCAGCAAAAAGTTTTATCCAGAAAAAATTTTATCACAGGTATTCTTTAATGTGTGGATATTATTATATTGATGATATTATTTTTAGGCATACTCTTAATTAAAATATTATGAGCCATCACGTGCAGTCATGCTGTAATTCTTTTTCTTATCTCCTTTGATGCTTCATGTATTTTGATGTAACTATGATAAATTATGATTGTCATTTTAAGAGTTATTATTTATTTGTCATTCCTCCGCATTAGTTTATGATATCCTTTTACTTTGTACAGTAATAATTACACTGGAATTTGTCAGTTATCAAAGTCTCGCTGAAAACATTTTAAGTGCTTGCACTAAATTTCATATTTGCCTTGATATTAAAATGCGTATTTTGTGTCATTTGATTGAAAGTAATATTGGCATAATTGAAGTGTTTTAGGAGTTGTTGATGCATATAGTATAGACTTTTTAAATGGATATTTCTTCACCTAATCTGATAGCTGTTCTTATTTTACAATATCTTGTCAGCAATACCTTCATCCCACACTCATTTGATCCTGGACTTATGCTTTCATCACGATCCACTTGTAACGCTAGATAATAACAAATAACAAATTAGTTCAGTGTTTGTGTCCATAATGATGCATGCCAGTGGTTGGCTCAAATAGCAAGCCCTAATCTTTTATATGACAACACTTTCCTTATTCACTCTCAGTTTACTCTCCTCTTCAGTCCCTAATACTCCTCTCTATCTGCTGCTCTAGCTTCTTCTCTCATTGAGTCAATGGGTAACCATTCTTCTAATCTTCTCCGTGATGCTGTCTTTGGCTCAAGCCTCTCTCCTACCTCATCATCTCGGGATGAGAGGATACAAGTAAGTGAACCAAGCTCTCCGCCATATTGCTGGACTTGTCAGCTACTCATTGAGAGCAAGAGGGGGAACAAGTACACAGCTAATGGAGTCAAAATAAACATCACCCCCTCCACCGGGTCCCAGGTTATACTAACCAGTGGCCACTCTATTTTTACCGATGGGGCCTACGCTAAAAAGATAACGGTTCGCTTTCCGGCCTCAAATCACAAAGAGACTTTTGTAGTGTCCGAGAAACAGATGTGGGCATCGCCTCAGTACATAAAAACAAGTCGACCAATGTATGATTATGGGTTTATCCTCCTCCCTGGCGAGAGCAATGAAGGATTCGGCTGGACTACACTTCTAAGCAATGAAGAAATGATGGGACGGCCACTGACCACTTGTGGATACCCAGCTGATGATCCGAACTCAAACCTATGGATCACTGGAGGCGGAGTGGAGAAAATATCCCAAGAGCACATTCATTACATGCAGGACTCTCTGGGGACCGGGAGTGGGAGCCCAGTCTACACTTGGTACAAAGGCTACTGGACTATTGTGGGCATACAGTGCTTTGGTGGCGTGTTCAATACTGCAGTGAGACTCAATTCTGAGATGATGCACGAAATAATGAGAGAGTTAAAACACACGACTAGTTATACCATACAGCCACAGACACTCACAGATCTCTACCTCACCAAAACAACCAATTCCTCAGATGAATCTACCAGTAGTCCACAAAGCAGCCTGCAGGCTACTGGTGGTGTATTGTGCAAGACCACTGGAGAGCCATTTGATATATTCCCACTCCAGATACAACAAGGCACTAATGCTGACACTATAAAGAGAGATCCTGTTATAGTCAAAGGTCTTAGCCTCTATACTGATGCATCCTTTGAAGACAGCAATAATAGATCCACTTCTTCTGCTCCTCTTCCTGTCTTTAGCGTTAAGAATGAGTTCACTGATCCAGTGGTTGGCAACTTGCACAATTATTATTTCATTCACACTCACAAGGACGAAGGGAATGGGGAGACCGTTTCGTTTGAGTCAGTGACAGCCGAAGGGATATATCTATCAACGGATAAATCAGGATTCATCAAGCACATTAATATACACAGAGATAGCAAGCCTGGGCCGTACGAGAGGTTCTTTCTCCAATCCGTTAAACTTCAAAAATAACTAACATAGCTCGGCATGCATGAAACTTGAGAATTTTAATTTATTAATTTACCGGTATTTGCTTTATTATTTTTATTGTAAAATGTCTTTACTAAATATTAACAGACTCTGATTGCATCCGAAAAGCCGATTAGAAAAATGTCTTTGATTAGAATAAATTGGTTGACATTATGTTACATGCAACTATTGTAAGGATATGAACAATATTATACTAATTCTGCTAGACTGCACAGAATAAACCTATGTTTTCTTAGCAGGGCACTTTTATTTACTCTTGGCACAGGGTCTTTGGCAAAAATTCACAAAAATTCAATTTCGATTGAACTTTTTACACATGCATAATATGGCATCATTCTAAGTGCCTTTTAGTCAGAAAAGATGTGCACTTCATTTTTCAATTATTATAATTATTTTAATAGATTATTAAGCACATGGAAATGTACATCTTTGATTGTCTCCTTCAGCTGTTTTCATAAAAAATTTTCTTTGAGCCATTTTTGATGAAATAGCCTGTACAGGAACTTTGGCCCAATTTCGGAGCTTTAAAAATTTGTAAAAAATTCAATTTTGATCAGAATCCGCTCAAACTTTCTATACAACATAAAAACATGTATATGTATCAGAAAAAATTATAAAAGTGAAGAATTCTCTCCTTTTCATTTTTGGCAAAATTTGGCCAGAGATCGTGTACTATAGTACATGGACTTTTAGCCGATTTTGGAGCAACTTTAAAAATTCGTAAAAAATCCAATTTTGATCGGAATCTGCTCAAACTTTCTATACAACATAAGAACATGTATATGTATCAAAAAAAATTATAAAAGTGAAGAATTTTCTCTCTTTCATTTTTGGCAAAATTTGGGCGGAGACCGTGTACTATAGTACAGGGACTTTTAGCTGATTTTGGAGCAACTTTAAAAAATTCGTAAAAAATCCAATTTTGATTATACAACATAAGAACATGTATATGTATCAAAAAATTATAAAAGTGAAAAATTCTCTCCCTTTCATTTTTGGCAAAATTTGGCCCGAGACCGTGTACTATTATAGTACAGGGACTTTTAGCCGATTTTGGAGCAACTTTAAAAATTCGTAAAAAATCCAATTTTGATTGGAATCCACTCAAACTTTCTATACAACATAAGAACATGTATATGTATCAGAAAAAATTATAAAAGTGAAGAAACCTCTCCTTTTCATTTTTGGCAAAATTTGGCCGGAGACCGTGTACTATAGTACAGGGGCTTTAGTCCAATTTTTGAGCAACTTCAAAAATTCATAAAAAATCAATTTTGCTTGAAACTAGCTCAAAATTTTCACACAATAAAAAAATATGTATATGTATCAAAAAAATAAATAAAAATGAAGAATTTTCTCATTTTCAATTTTGGCAAAATTTGACCAGTGACTGTGTTTTATACTAGCTAGCCATAATGGTATAGGAAAATTTGTCCACTTTTCGAGCAACTTTAAAAATACACAAAAAATCCAATTTTGATCAGAGCCAGCTCAAACTTTTTACACATTATATGTACATGTATATTTATCATGATGCAAAGCTTGGATTTTAAAAATTCCGTTTAATGAAAGACAATGGACCATTTAAAATTGAAATTTTTTTAATAATAATTAAGATACAATCACTAAAACATTGAACAAGACAATAGCAACTCACTGAAAGCAAATACACACACAAAACTGAGTTGAAAGAAATAGCAATAATAATAATAATAATAATATTAATATATAATATATTCATAATAGTGTGGAAATGTTATAATATAATAAGAACAACAACAGTAATAACAATAATGGTAATAATAATGATAATAAAGATAATAATAATAATAATAATAATAATAATAATAATATAGACTAATAGCAAGGTTTGGGTCAAAGTGTATAATAATAAATTGATGGAGAGAAAATGTGTGATAAATTTATAATAGGACAGTTGATAAAATTCAAAGTAAAAAGGACCACACGTTTGCACACACACACACACACACAATTACAAAACAGAAACAATAATGAGAGAACAAAATTTGAATAAGTTCTATTGCCAGTATAATAATTGTAACAATTATAAAACAGCAACTTAAAAAAGTGAAAAAATATATGTAGATATGCATGTGACTATTATGCAATTGGGAGATTTCCTAATATATTAATAATTATAATAATAATAATGCTATTGTTTTACTGAGAGTCAGTGAAAGCTTGAGAGCAAATCCTAGTTGTCCATTTCTTTCTTTATTTTCTCTTTATGAAACGGCAACCGCCTTTCTTGGTCTGACAATTAACACACCAGCTTGATTTTTCTGCTGGAAACCTCTTACGACAGCTATAGAAAGAAAGACATAATGATCATTGTACATAATGAGGAATGGTTAGCTGAGTGCTAAAGTTATTTTATACTCTTTATCACAGCTATAGAGAGAGAGGAAGAGGAGGAAGGGCTCATCTAATCTTTCTATGTAAACTAGTTTGTATGCCAATCCTCTTGATGACTCTGATTTAATGCAGCAGACAGATAACTAGCTTGCAACTCTGACCACAATCTTTTTACAGACTAGGCATTATTGCCACTAGCAGCAATAGGCTTGTATAGATTGAAAATGATTTGACTAATAAGCAAGTGATGAGGGCAGAGGTCAAAAGGGAGAGAGAGAGAGGAAGCTGAAACTGCATTTATTTTGATTGGTAGATAAAATCATTCTACCAGGAATTCCTATTTCTTTGCATGTAGTCATGCCTTAGATGTGTGTAGCTGGTGAAGCTCTAGAGTATTGCATGCAGGGAGACCATGTAGCCACAAGATGTCAATGCATTTTTAGCAAAACCACCCTCCTTACCTCTTTGTAAAGAACTGGTGCTCCTCCTGTCTCTCTTCCTTTATGACTGGCTGTATATCATCAGGGAGTGTAGGAGGTGGGGACACTCTGTACTCCTCTTCTTTAATGGGAGCCACTGGTGGTGGCAAGGAACTGGGAACTTCCTCCTCAGCCTCAAAGTCTCCCTGACTCTCTATGTGCTTGGTTGGTGTGGTAGCAGATATGCCAAGATTGGGACTGGTTGGGTCAACCTGCTGGAGTGCAGGCCCACCAAGGACTGGTGATGAGGAAGAAGAGTTTGAAATGAGAGCAGGTGGAGGCATTGAGACAGGAGTGGGGGCTGGTTTGGCACTAAAGGCACTCACTGGAGATGAAGAAGAGAGAGACCCATTGCTGTTATAATGCTGATGCTGCTGATAGTTGTTTCTTGCTATTGGGCTCTGTGGATATGCCCTATACTGCTGCTGCTGCTGCATGGCTGGCCCCTGATGCTGTATGTACTGCTGGAATGGGCCGGTTGCGGCATAGGGTGAGCGAGCATATGCATGACCTGGCGAAAACATTGACTGGTGATGGGACATGACGTAGGGTTGATGCTGATGAAATGAGGCAGTGGAAGAAGAGGAGTGATGGTGAGGATGATGATGATGCATCCCATTAGTATAAGAACTGTTAAAAGGAAATGCTGTGTTGATGCTATTAGTGAGAGGAGATGAATGAATCATGCTGCCAGCACTGCCCACTGGGCTACCCATTTGAGACGTACCATACATCAGAGAGCCGTTCATGTTCCCGGGGGCGTGGCTAAGGGGTATCATACCTTTACCGGACATTGTGGGCGTGTTTGGCGAACTAGAGGGACTGTTACCAGCTGAATTAGAGTATGCAGGGATCCTGTTAGGGCCGAGATGATCGCTGATTGGAGGAGGAAGGGGAGATGACTTCTTGTGAAGGTCCTGCATGTCAGGAACTGAGACTTGCCCGCCCTCGTAGCTCTGGAAAGTTTTGCTCATTTCTTCTCCGGCCGCTTTCTCTATGGGAGGACTAAGAGAGCCAACGCTTGATACTGAAGATTGGTAATTGAGGACTATGCCACTGTCTGGGGTAACACGCTGGAGAGAGCTCTCACTTAGTTTTGCTGTTTTCTTGATGCCCTCATCAGTTGAGAAATCAAAGCTGGCCATTTCATTCTCATAGCATTCTACATCATTTTCACCAGCTGTGCTCCCATTATTAGTAGTCAGAGGAGGTGGTATCTGTGATTAGAGAGAGAAAGAGAGGAGGGAGAGAGAGAGAGAGAGAGAGATAGTAAAAAACATATAAATGATGAGGTTTGGTTCATGAAGACGGTAAAGGTAACTTTAATTGAATTAATTGTGGTTTTGGTCATAACCACCGAGATATTAAGTGGCTGATGGTAACCTCAGATAACTCTTATGTAAACTGCAACCTGCCCTGACCGGTTATGTCAGCAGCCACAATGCACGTATAAACACGCACAACAATACAATATACTGAAGCGGTAATATAAATGCATACAAATACATACAGGCAATGTATAAGGCTCTACATGGAGAGGTCATATTATGAGTAAACAGGCTTCATTATTATAAGATATGCATAAAAGTAACGACTGTCACAACTGAAAGCTGCTACTAATAGTAACATTGTAGTAAAGGGGGGAACTCACCGCTTGTCCGTTGCTCTCCATTTTATTTGAAGATAAGGAAGGAGTGAGACTCATTGGGTCGATGCCATTAGACCAGGAGGAGGCCGGGAGTTGGAAGAGAGAGGACGAGTTTTGATGATGTAGAAAGTGTGAAGGATGCTGTGCCTGTGGATAAGCAGGTCCAATGTGCCCGGGATAAGGGAAACGAGGAGTCTGTATCATACCAGGTGGATAGTGATTACTGATGCCGGTCTTTTGAATGGGGCGGGGATAGTGTTGCGTCATTAGAATCTCTGATATATCCGAAGGGCTACCCCGACTAGCATAGAAGACATCATTATTGGGTGAGATGAGGTTAGGAGATTGGATTGGAGAGAAACTGTTGCTGTTTTTAGACCCACTTAGTCTGAATAAGCCATATATGGCCTGCTGCTCTGCATCACTGAACTCATCAAGGACGTTTGGTTTTCCATTCTCGCCGGCTCCACTTTCATTGTTAGCATCAGAAGAACTAGACCCACTGCTTCCTCCATTCCCGTTTGACATGTTACCGTTTAGCACGTCACCTTGAGAATGAGCTCGCCTCTTCTTAGCATCGCTTCCTTCACCGTTCCTCTCTCCTTGTTGCTCCATTGCAGTTGAAAGACTTCTCTTCATTGAGGACTGGACCCGACGAGTAGTCATGGTAACCGGGGGCGGAGTTGGAGAGTTCAAATGCTTTGAACAGAGACCACATTTCTGCGACTCTTTCCAGCAGTCGTCCACTCCACAGAGCCTACGCCATTGCTTCCCGTTAAACTTCTTCTTGATTCCTTCGGGGGTAATAATGATCTCTCCTTTCTTGACTCCCTTGATGTCTTTGAGTTTAACACGAGAGCCCCGGATATTAGTCGAGTATTGAAAGTCCTGAGTTTGAATGAGAGGAGGAGGGAGGACCCCATTAGACACCGAGTGAGGAATGGCAGCAGCTCCTGCTGGAGGATGCGGCGGAAGGAAGAAGTTCCCTTGATTCGGAAGGGAAGGAGGAGGAGGAGGAGGGAGAGGAGGAGGAGGAGTGGTTGACATCTGACCGGATGGTGTTTCCATATATGGAAGTGCACCGAGCGTCTGCGTGGGACCGTATGTGGGGGAGCTACCACGAGCAATCGAAGACTTGTCTTCTACCGGTTTGGCTTGCTGGTATGGTAAAGAACCTAATGCAGCATCTACTGCAGACATGATGAGAGAGAGAGAGAGAGTTGAGAGCTCAAGTGAAAAGAAACTAGATTGCACAGTGCAGTGATGGATAACCTATTATGGAAAGATAAAAAGAATGTTAATAAGCTGTAGAATTTTACACTACATCTACAAAACAATAAGAATATAATAATATACGCTGGACGAGATAAACAGCAAAATGTTTCAATATATATATACATGTAGATAGCATGTCCTAGTACAGGTGATTATTGTTAGCCTTTTCTCATCAGAGTACATGCTAATCAAATTATGAACAATAACAGATGTTCAATGACACACACAGACAGGAATATGTGCATGACTGGGCGAGAGAGAAACAGGCGGCATAGAGTACATGACTACTCCCACATATCCCGCAACTACGCCTCAGATGAAATGGCTCCCCACCATACATAGTGAGACAGTGGTATCATTAAAAGGAAATGCAAAAGATAAAAGCGTACATGACTGCATGCATATAAAAGAGCAAACGGTTAAGAATAAGTACATACACACACACACATACACCATTCATGTATACTAATACTTCCTTGTTTGGCTATGTCAGAGTGCATTTCAAATATGGAATTGTTCCTTGCATGTAGTTAATAATACAATAGTAGCTGTACTAATGGAGTATTTGGGAAAGACAGCAAGCAGTGAATGG
>NW_003546754.1:29949-67015 GCF_000090795.2 Amphimedon queenslandica
CAGTCAACAGATGCAGACTTGCCCCGTTGTCTCATACTAGAAGCATGCCAAGAGCCAAGAGGAAGGAATAGTCATTGACTGTGTGTGGCCGGGACTGACCTCTTTGAAGAGAGTCAAACTGCCTCGCTGAATGGAGGCTAATGATATTCATAGAAATGAAGGAATGAATGTAATGATACACAGGTGTTAGAGTAAAGGCAAAGGTGTAGTTGCATTCTTGTCCCTGCATATGCATGTATGTATGTGCATGCTATGTATGTGCGTCCGGATGCTTAATCTTTCCCACTTTCAACCCTTAGTAGTTGCTGCATGTGTGTGGTAAAACATTGCAACGGGTGTTTGTAGTATCAAAACTGGCGCTATTATCAATATCGCTTTCCCTCGCCCTATTTCTTTCTCTTTAGTACTAAAAATGGTTACCCCCCGATTAATCACAAAGGCCATAATTAACTATCACACACATACACACACACATGGTTAAGAAGACTATGCTGTTGTTCTTTATCAATCAGACTATTGTTATTCATAATCTTAGTATGCTTGACTAGCCTCATAACTTTTACAAAGGTGATGAGAAAAACAGCATCTATGCATAATGATGTTATGCATAATGATAGCGGACATGTATATACATGTGTATTTGCATGTACCATGAAAAGACAATAGTACGTGTAGCTAAACAAGATTGCACAAATTGTCAAAGGGGAATAAAGAGATGGCAAGTAAGGTTTCTAATGATTAAAGAAGAAGTACATGTACATTTTGTATGGCACACGACTTGATGACGCACGTACACAAAACATTAGAGGGATCCTTTGAGGAGCCCCTACTAAGAGAAAGAAGATAAGTATGTATCCTCGCACATTCATTTATCAACAACATGAGATAAGCGAGACGTCGTGTAGTTGTTAACACTTCTTCTCACCAGCCTTCTAACTAGTTGTTACCACCTCTAACATGCTTTTGATATAATATTTACAAAGCTATATACTAGCTCTTTTTCCCTCTTCCCTCTATTTGCAAACACATTGGGTTAGGTTACATGTTTGCTTCTCTCTCTCACTCTCTCTCTCTCTGCAATCACGTGCAATAAGTTTAGTGTAATGTAAAAGTTGGATTAATGTTAATGAGAGGCGGTGACTAACAACATTAGCATTATAATTCTCCCTTAGAATAACAAGAGAAGTCTAAATAACAACAATACTAACTAATACACAACAACGGATCTATATATTACTGTATACAGTCACTACATTACTATTATTAGTAGTAGCAGGAGTGCAGCAAAATTATAATGAGATTCATGATACATGGTAGTGAAGTTTTACTACCAAAAGTTGATTTTTACTCTACTTATCTACTATCATGCAACACGTGTGTGTATGTGAGCCATCTCTTTGCGCGCTGCTAGGCCTCCCCTTCGAGGAAGCAGACGCACAGAGCGAGAGAGATTGAGCCATGCATCATCACAGAGAGCAGACATGCTGCACTAACTGACCTTTATGAGGTGGTGGCTTGCAATTTGAAGCTGACGGGACACTCTTGATTCTCCTGTAGTTATGAATCGAGAGACTGCCGGCACATGACACTCTAGCCTTCCTCCTTTCTGCCCTCTTTGTAGGACCAGGAGAGGTTTTATACGCTACAGCATGCATGCTACACAGTAGACCCTCATATAAAATGATGTTATTGAAGCCAAGGAAGTGGATGGCTAAAACGGAAATATACTGACAAACCAAGTCTTCCATTAGTCAGCTATGGCAATTATGAGCTTCTCTCTCCCTCTCTTTGAATTACATAAATCATTCTTCTAATTCTACAAATTTATAAAAAGACGACGTGCAAATTGCACGCCAAAGGGAGAAAGTAGATAATCCAGTTGTTATTGTAGTATGCATAGCTCATACCATCAAGTTACCCTTCCCTTTCATTAAAGGTTTAAAGGATCACTATCACTGAGCAATTGAAGGAGAGAAAGAAAAGGAAGAAAGAGAGAGAGAAAGATAGAGAGAGGAGAGAAGAGAAAAAAGTCGGAAAGACTTCTAAAATGAGAAAAGAATAAACGTTCTCTTGCCAACAGATCAATATCTTGAGTTCAATCACACCCCCGCCTCTTTAAAAACTAGAGAAGACAAAACAAAAAACACTTGAAAATACAAGAAACAAAAGTCAGAGAAAAGCAAACAAACACTTTCATTAAATACACATTAAAACATAAACATAAACTCAATGGTGACACATGAAATAGAGATGAGAGGTAATAATGACATAAAAACTGAGTTACATAAAAACATTATAATTTTAAAAATGTAAAGCAATGATGATAAGTCCAGGTGGGGAATGATCCTATCTACAACACAATGAGGTCTAGCCTCAGTTTACACTGCGTGCTCAGTTCAAAAGGTTCCCCAAACCGGTTTTACCAGTTTTCTGAGATGTGGGAGGGTATGCTGTGGTGAGGAGCCTGCCCGCCCTTTACATCCCGAAGACGGCTCATAGATTGATTATATGGTTTGATACATGTGTAGGAGAGGTAGCTAGTGGTCGGCCTGAGTTTATACTTGTAGTCCAGCCTGTGTAAACTGACATACCTCTTCAGGATAAGTCAATAAATTAATTGGATTATGAAGTTTTGCCTAAAAGACAAGTCGTCTACCCAAAAATTACACACACACACACACACACACACACACACACACACACACATAGAGATAAAATGACACACACAGAGAGTATGTGAGTAGTAAAAGAGAGGAGGAGACATGGACACCAAACACACATGTAGGTACAACTCCATGTACACAGACAGAAGCACAAAGGCATAGTTTACTATATGTTTACAGGTAATTAGAGTTGCTATATAAATTAACATCACCTCCAACCCACTCTCCCTTCCTCTTCTAATATAGTGGGTCTAACTGAGGACATATAATTGTGTAAACTGTGAGCCTGCAGTAGTTAGTTTACCAGAGAGGAAAGAGAGACAGAGAGTCTCTTGTGGTCAGAATTGCTTAAAAGGCAAGTTTACACAGCCTGTGTACAGGTAGAAGCTATACATCTCTCTGTAGGATATAATAATTATTGACAGAAGAGGCCATGAGTGTACATGCATGTGAATATTTCGTATGGGTTTGTGTATCAGTGGTCAGTGTGCAGTATTATGATGTGTGATCATCATAGTGAAATAAAAATTTAACAGCCATTGTCATATCACACACGAGAATAATTAGAGTAAACAGAAAGAGAGAGAGAGAGAGGAAGGAAGGGAGAGAGAGAATGAGACTACTGCCCCAGGAAACAATCACAAATTACGCAAACATGCACACTTAAAAAGATTTTAATTGTTAGAGTAGATGAATTGTTAAACTACAAATAAGATTATAAAAGACACAAATGTACATGTACATGTATGTACGTATGTAATGCACGTACTGAATGCACGACATGCATGTGTAATACACATTCCCAGAGAGGCAAGCGTAGCTATCTATAGCTAGCCAAGTCATTCCTACTGTGTGGTGAGTAATACTTTGAGAGTTTTGGCATGATTGTTTATTGGCATGGAATACAGACAATAAGTCAATTACATAAAGAAAGAAAGAAAGAAAGGCCAATAAGAAAGAGAGAGAGAGAGAGAGGGGGAGAGAAATAGAGAGAAAGAGGAAAGAGAGGAGAGAGAAAATGAATAAGAGCCATGATAAGTATCAAAGCGGTTAAGTGGGAGAACAAGTGTTAAGTGTTCAACAAGATTCATGGTCAATAGGCACTGCCCTATGTTATGTGATGCCCTCTTGAATCAAGTGCCTTATGCTCTTCAGACAAGTGGATACCAGCCCACAGCCACTTGTACATACCTCAAAGGAGGAGCTATGAAGTGATTAGAGACCAAAAACATGTTCAAATAAAGTCATGCACAGTATTACAAGTATATAATTATATAAATAAATTTATAGAGAGAGAGAGAGAGAAAGAGAGAGAGAGAGAGAGAGAGAGAGAGTAATTAAAGAAGATGAGGAAAGAGTGGTTGTACCCATGATAGAGGAAAGGGAAGGCTGATAAAGAGCAGGAAAGTGAGAGGGCAAGAGAGGCCAGATAAGATTACAGAAAAAGAATAGAGGGCAATTGCTGTTCCTGTTGATCAATGTTCCCTTACATTTATTTACTACACAAAGTAAGTCCCTATTACTGGACATTCAGTCTGGCTACACACAAGGCATGGACACATGCTAGAGTCATTAACAGCATAACGACGCGTTGGCATTAACATCAATAGTGATATAAAAGTGTACACACAAAACTAGAAGAAAGGGACAGAGAGAGAGAGAGAGAGAGAGAGAGGGAGAGAGAAGATATGCAATCACTCTTACTCTACTTAGTCATTTGCCAAATGTATATTCATGACTTAAATGCAAAAATAACAAAGTATCCTTGACAACACAGCTGTTGCCACGGAGCTACTATATTGATAGTACAGAGAGAGAAAGAGAGAGTATGCATAATGCCTTCCTTTGTTTTAAACAAGGCAGTGAAACCACATACAGACACAACAAAAGAGAGAGGAGGGAGGGAGAAAGAGAGGGAGCCAAGGTTGTATATACATTGTATGTTATACACTCAGTACAGGTACAAAATAGACATTATGCCACACATACTCTACACCAAGAGTAATTAAATATTTAAATTATATTTGAGCTAAATATACAATATCGATTTTAAAATTACATTTGGCATCATAATTCGGAACCAATTAATTATTTACATGCAGTCGTACACAACAATACATTGATTCTAAATGTCATTAATCCACACCCAATAATAAAGGCTAGGGTTCAGAGACAGCCTGCTGCTTTGTCTATAGGAAATAACTCATGCATAGTTTTGTCTGTAAATGCAATGAAACACACATACATACATATACACATGTGAATAGTGAAATTGATTATGTAATTAAGTATATAAGTACTCTAACAGTCAGTCCTAGTTTGAGTGTGTGTGTGTGTGTGTGTGTGAAGGGACGGATGATATGAGTGCATGATCATAAATCCCAGAACTCCAACAATAGCCTTTTCCCATAAGGTGGTAATTAGATTAGGACCCACCCTCATTATAATACATCTGGTTCTCATTAAAGAGAATAATTTAACACAATCACCACCACATACAAATACAAATGGACTCCACTCAATAGCTCCTGAGACTACAATACTACACTAGTACTGATGATGAGTATCTCAAAATGGTCCCC
This sequence comes from Amphimedon queenslandica, assembly GCF_000090795.2. Taxonomy (NCBI): domain Eukaryota; kingdom Metazoa; phylum Porifera; class Demospongiae; order Haplosclerida; family Niphatidae; genus Amphimedon; species Amphimedon queenslandica. Next base: position 35,195 of record NW_003546754.1, read on the forward strand.
ATGGAAGCTAATAATCTCCATTAGGCAGTTGCTAATTTGAATGACTGACTACATTAGTTCCTTTATAAAGAAAAGCTGATATAAGGCTCTGGTTAGTTACAAAGACTCACTACTGTATGTATATATTGACATTCAGACAGTATGAAAACACTGGAGTAATACACGCATGCACAAAAATAATATACTGGATTGTGGTCACATGCACACAAAAGAGCACTCAAAATGCACTTCATACATGTACATGTGTATATGTATATATATATTATATATATAATCAAAATAACATAATAATAATAATATTATAATAATATAATAATGATAATGATATAAATAATACTATATAGCATTATGATAGTACAGTAGGCTTATGTGTACTGGAGTATGCAGACATTGTATGCATGATAGAGTATAGTACATAACAATACAAAAAGAGAGCCAAGCTATTGTTCACTACAAGGATTCATCCCCATATACATGCACTGTATTAACTATACACATGTACACACGTATACATGTACATGCATTTATACATGTACACGTAGTAGAGAAAGAGGGTCGGGAAGAGAGGGAGAGTAAAGAGTACATTTACATAAAATAATGATAATAATACCGACTGACTGTGTGTGTGTGTGTGTGTGTGTGTGTGTGCCCAAGCTGTGTATAATGAGGCAATTATTGCAAAGGTTTAAGTAATTTAGCAATTAAACAGATGAGAGATGAGTGGAGGCCATAGAATCAAAACAAATCAGACTATAATAATATTAATTTGAATTTTTGTAGAGCTGCTTCAGTGATGATGGAGAAAGAGAGAGACAAAGAGAAGAAAAATAGAGAAAAAAGACACATAAAAGAGAGAGAGAGCTACATGTAATTAAGAATCCTTTTTATATAGAAATGATCATGCTTGCATATCTCATTATGTGTGTGTGTGTAAACATACATACATGTACATGTACATGTAGGTGTGGGTAGATGGTGCTGTGAATAAAGTGCTTATAAGCACACTCACATCACATCCTATTGAAGCAATAGCATGGGGATACGTGTGTGCACTGGGCTTTATAACAATACGTACATGTACATGTCCATATATGTACGTGTATAATAAAGTCAATCAAGATCACACTAGAATGGCTGCTAATAAATTCTTAATTATGTCTACATGTGTTCATAGTCAGGAGCTTAGCTCTAATAATGAGAGAAGTGGGTTAATGAATAAAGAGTGAGTGGGCAGGTGGGGAATTATACAAAGCATCATGTACATGCGTGGTGCCACAAGTCTGATTGAAACCAGATGGCAATTAGCTGGTCCATTAACTGAGACACACCATACAGTACAGAGACACACACAGAGTTCAATTGTGGTCTCTCTCTCTGTGTTTGTGTCCATGTAGCGATTCCATAGTTCCATGGTGAGCTAAGAGAATCTTCTGGTATCCATTTCAGGAAAATATAATCAATATTGGCTAAAATTAAATTTTGAGATCAAAGTCAGCTCAAACTTTCTAGAAAGCATATGACACTTATACATGTATGTATTCAGAGCCATTTTTGGTGAAAGATAACCATCAATGAAAATAAAATACAATGTACAGCCATTAGTGAGTGACATGGTAATGAAAGGGAAAGAGGAGACGAAGTAAAGGGAGAATGAGAAGTGGAGAATGAGGAATACAAAGAAAGACAAGTGAAGCAAAAACAAAGGACAACATAATTGACATTATTAAGAACAATATGATCATTCAGCCCCTTATCACTAACACATGTACATGGACTGTGATACTGTACACAGACACATGACAGAACTAGAGTGACTAATGATGATGGACACAATAAGAGACATGACAGTTATTCTGAGGCCTATCTTAACTGATGGATTTATCAGTAACAGTGTACTTTGAGAGATATTACACTCTACCAACGGTTGCAACAAGACCAGATCAGTACTACCTACCACTGACTGATAAGAGAACAGAAAAGACAACATTAAGAGCGAAAGGGAGAGCTGACTGGCGCTACTGACTCAACAGTGACCACCTGCTCATCAATACACTGTACAAACAATTGATATTAGCTAGGCTTAACGCATAGTTTATAATGAAAACAGAGAGAGAGAGAGAGAGGGAGAGAGCATTAAAAAGAGTAAATTCCATTACTTCATGCCGACCACTACACACTATTATTACTACTACTGTGGTTGTGTATGCATTGCGTCCTATTCCTCTTATTCGTACACTCTCACATGATAAACATACTGTGTCCAGGAATCAAGCGCTAAACAGATTAAATCAAACATCATGTCAACAAACCACTCAACGATAAAAGAAATGAAATCTAATCACACCTCGTTAGCTGCACACATGCACGCCCAGCACCAGCTGTCCCTCATTCCCTTTGATCAATCAAATATATGATTTTATGAACCAACTTAGACTTTGCAAGGCTATAGATTGTACAGCTAGTATGAAAAGTGATGCAATTCTTAGAATGGTACACAAGTCTGCAATAAGGCTTCAATGGCTCTGTAGTACACATAGACACATACATACGTACATGTACATGTACGTGTACATGTACATGTACACACGTACATGTACATGTACATTATGTAGAAATTTAACAGCTACCCAATACATGTATATGTAAATGTAGAGGTATATTAGGATTTAAGCCTTCAATTAATAGTGTCAGAGCATTGAACCAGATAATTGAGAGATTTTTGAAAACAAAATCATATAAAGAGATCAGTGCAGGAGAGATATGTATTAATGTATCAAGTCATGTAAACAAACATATGATAGACATAGACACTCGTGGAGCCCGGTCCATATTAAGACATAAAAATGAATGACTGATGTCAGAGCAGCTTCATACTAGTGGAGAAACAAATTCAATTAGACAAAAACGACAAATTGTATTACATTAGAGGCAGGAAACATGGCTGAATGGCTTCAACGATACATGAACACGATACAAGGGACACTGGAGGCAGAAACAGGAACAGAACATTTAATAAAAATGTACAGTATTTGTACCTTAGTAGAAAAATTAAATAATAATAAAATGACGGTACGTGCACATAATGCAAGTAGCGCAGCCCTAATCCCATGTACAAGAACATGGTATAATGTTACACTTTATATGTACATGTACATGTACATGTACATGTATTGCAGGGCATGTACCGTACACACATACAAGTACATGAACATGTACTTAATGACATTAAATAACAAGTACATATAAGTACATATTACTCATGAAAGGGAGCAAGGTCACTGGGGAAGGGGCAGCTGGTGTGTGTGTGTGTGTGTATACACGAGCTACCTTTTATTCAAATTAGTCTGAGAGTTGGTGCTTATGGCTATTAGGAGTCAATTCAGAATCCATATTAAGGCTGTCCATCACCATGTCATAAAGAAAATAAGAGAGAGAGAGAGTCAGCAAGTCTAGCCCTCAGGTATAACCTACAAGTGCCTTGTTATACAACAAGCAGAGTGACACATTCACATTTACATGTATGATCTCTCTCCCTCCCTCTCTCTCTCTCTCTCTAGATTTACATGTACATGTACATGTAATTCAAGGAATGACAGGTGTTCTGGCAAGGAGAGAGTACTGCAACTTTAGGTTGTGTGTGTGTGTGTTTTCTTTAACTTTTTATACTCCTAATCAAAGACCTTTTTCCAACAGATCAAGTGTGCATGTATGTACATTGTGCATACGTGTGTATAGGCATGATTGCTACCATTATATCCCTTTTCTTATTTTCTTCCTTCTCTCAGTCTCCCTTCCATCATATCCCTCACATTTCAAAAGAATTGGCTGTCAGCAAAGTGTGTGGTTTAGGAAGAAAAAGACTGACAGCCACAAAATACATGTACATGTACACGACCCACATCTCCTTGTATACAGTCCCTACATATACAGCTACATTATTCATACAATATGGAGATTAGATGCTGTTCACATACATGTACAGCTACTAATATGGAGGCATTAACATGAATGTACATGTAAAATACATAGAAACCAGGAGCTCCATGTGTACGTGTAAAATGTACATATTAGCTTTACGTGATTGCCTTTAAAGATAAAAATGAGGAAATGAAGGAAGGGAAAGGTTCATGAATAAACCCAAAGGCAGTATAATTTGACACATAATCTACCACAAGATATTACACAAGGCAGTTCACTAATCTTTCATGTTACATGAGTTTACATAACACACATAGGGCTAATTAACTTCTGATAATCATATAGTATTAATAATCTCTCGCTCTTATTTTGTTTTTTGCACCTTTTCCAACATCCCAAATTTCCAAATTACAGTAATACCAATCATGACATTCATTCCATGCAGAAAGAAACAAACACTCACATGTACTACTGCACAATAACAGACACACGCACACACGTACATAAGCACATCACCACTCATATACTACACATCATCCAATCCCTAAAGACATGTACATGTACATGTACATGTACATGAGAGGCTTGTCTTGGTCTGTGGAAGGGTCAATCAACCCGAGAGCTCCTCCTCATCTTACCACAGGCTCTTCTCCCAGCAATTAAATCAAATTAGTCTTGGCTCTCCATGGCAACAAATGGATCATCATCATAGCAGCTGGAAAGATTCCACACTAATGCAATACAGAGCCAAACCCAGTGTACTTTAATTCCCTCTCTCTCTCTCTCTCTCTCACGACCTAACCTCACACATACAGTACATGTACTGCATTCCTTGTGACACATGATAGCATTGTAACGGTGCCATGGGACTAGTTTCCATAGAGACCAGTTGTGATATGCAGGTAGGTAAATTTACAATACGGATATACATAGCCACAAAATTAATTAAAATGACTATTACTGATAAACACACACACACATACATGTATACATAAATACGCATACATGTACATGTACATTCATTAATATAGTACTGTAGAATTACATTGGTAGTATTGGATAATGAAACTATAGGGAATAGAGGAAATTAAAGGAGCCAAGCTAAAAATGCATTATAAAGGGGATTAAAGGTCACAGGCAACATGAGCACATGTATAACACATGCTTTAAATCATCGTGTAGGGAAATATGGTGTTTGTGCACAAACAAGGAGACTATTGGCATAAACATGACCATCATCATCATCACCCATAAACCACAGAAGGAGACATGAATGGTTGCAGACTAAGAGAATGAAGGGAAGGGCCATAAAGCTTACCCTAACTCAGTCCCTCTGTCATGAAATAACTTCCCCTGACTGTATTATAATAATTGATTAAAGTTATTTCTATCAAAGTGTCTCAAATTTCCCACCAAAACAAAACTGATTATACATAATGTGCATAAAAATTCCCCCCAGAAACTCTCCAGCTGGAGAGAGAAAGAAAAAAGAGATGGATACATAAGATAGGGTTATCTGTAAGGGGATTTATAGGCGTATCACATTTCATGGAATATATCATGATGATGTCTTATGAAAACACTCACTTAGAGTAAGAAAGAAAGAGAGAAGAGAGAGAGATATTGTAAGTGATTAAATGTGCATACACAGACAGACACTACATTTTGTCGATAGAATAACACATTTAATGCAAATTAACTGATTCTATTGCATGTATGTATAAGCACAAGTACATTATGCATAGTACAAGATTCATGTACATGTACATGTACATCCGTTAAATCAAACAGAGAGAGAGAGAGAGAGAGAGAGTGGGGGGGGGAGCACTGATAATAAATCCTGTTTCTAACCACAACATGATCAATGATAAAAGGATTCACTAGTTAGTTTTTAACACTTTCACATGCAAACAACCTTGATAAAAGGTAATGCATATACATGTACATGTACGTGCACAGTTTTAATAATAATAATAATAATAATAATAATAATAATAATAATAATAATAATAATAATAATAATAATAATAATAATAATAATAATAATAATAATAATAATAAATATGACATAATAAACCACATAAAACTGCTGCAGCATGCAATATAAAATATATAAATTACCTCATCTTGATTGGTTACACAGTGGAGGACAAGAGAAGAGATTTAGCCTCAGCAGGCAGTGACTGTTGGGTCTTCCCCCGAACTCTTAGTTATATGTAACTTGACAACCTCCTCTGCTACAGTTGGATGTATACCCACTGTGGACTGTATGTCTCTCATTGTAATACCACGTCTACAAGGGAAGGGTAAGGAGAAAGAGGAAGAGAGAGAGAGGGGAAGCATAATAAAAGACACATATAGCATAGGTCATCAATGACATAAAAGCATAACATAGTGAGACCCCGTGGTACCGCAGAGATGGATTCATGAGAGAGGAATGAGGAAGGAAGACAAGAGTATGAAACAATGCTATGCTCTTAATAAACAATCAAATACTCATTACACACACCATTAAACCCTAATTCCATTGTTACATACAATTAGACTTACACAATCGGATGTGTATGGTACAGTTACAATAAGACATACGGGTACACAGACCACCAAACCACTAGTACACATCAATACTAGTATAATCAGTGAACTCTATCATCTCAGGTACTGGATGGGTACACAGGTCTTTCACCTCTCCCACTCTCTCCCTCTCTCTCTTTCTCTCTCCCTTTCTCTCTTTCTCTCTCTCTTTCTCTCTCCCTCTCTCTCTTTCTATCTCCCTCTCTCTCTTTCTCTCTCTCTTTCTATCTCCCTCTCTCTCTTTCTCTCAGTCTATTAGGTTATCAGAGTTACCAGCACAGCACCATGTTCATAAACACATACACCCTATGAATAACCTAAAACTGATACCCTATCCATCCCAACACATGTTCAGTTATTCTATACTTGACCTGCAGAGAGGATGAGGAGGGAACATGATACACATTTGCCTCCCTCAGCTAGTCTGTTATTATTTGCCACAGCTGATAATCTTAACAATATGCTGACAGTTGTTATTAGTGACTCAGAGATCTGACTAGGGGGAAGTTCCATGGCTATCAAACAGCCTGGAGGGCAGGTCAGAGGGTAACTATTATCCTCTTAAAGCACTTAAAGACTACAACAACCACACAACCTCAGTATTGTGTAAAGCAGGGCGCCATCAGTAGCAGCTGTTTAATAAGAGATATACTTGTTATAAGCTCCTCCCTAACACCAGATTAGTGGTCTGTGAGGTATAGGGCAATATAAACCTCTTATGAATAAACAATGACACTACATATAATACAGTCTTTTGTATCTAATTGACTCTTTGGATCTTTAATTCTCCCCCTCACCCTTCCCATACATGTAGTGCTACAGGTACTGAAGAACATACAGGGAGATACTCCAAGAGTTTTAGTAGAGTAGCTTTGTTTCCCCTACCCTATTGTTTGTACCCAATAAGTATCAATTACAGTGTGTGGTTTAATACAGAAGGAACTCTCCCACTTCTCTCTCTCTCCTTTAGTTCTCATACCCTTCCTCCCCCTCTCCCTTTATCTACAGCAAGTTGCCAAACAACCAAACCACACACATACACAACACGCAATACGCTTCACCCACATACATCATACATTGAACATACACGCAATACACATCCAGTACGTCATACACACACGTAGTAGTACAGTGTACGCATAAACATGTGGTTATGACATACTACATATAACAGTGCACCCATATATTCAATACAATTATACAATGTAGTAGAAAACAAAGGGGGACGCTGCCCCACATAGTCCTATACTGTATAGGGAGTGACTGAGAGGGTGGAATGAGAAGCATTTGAAGGGCATCATTATTGGATTCCAGGATGTGTATCAATCTGTGTAATCAAATTAAAAGGGAGAGAAACACCAAACCACACTGTACAACTACATGTACACAAGCACACACACACACAAAAAGACAATTCAAGCATGTACATGTACATGTACTGCTGCATGTCCATATTAACGACATACATGTATATGTAATGTACTTGAGCTACTGCAACAGTTTATTCTACATTGTACATGTACATGTACATGTACATGTACATGCATGTGCACAGAATAGGATTCATTGTAGATAATAACAAATCAAGTAATAATAAAATAATAATAACAAAGAAGCCAATAAATACTAATAGGGCTGCACCACAATATGGTAATTTAATTCCCCTCTTTTCTCCTCTCTTGGTCGCCCTCCTCTCCCTCCCCCACTCACTTTATGGCTACAGCAAACCCTTGAACAACCTCACCGGCATTAGGGCCAGTCATATGAAGACCAACAACTCTCTCCCTCCCTTCAGTGGCAGCACAAACAACCTAAAGAATAAGAGGAGTAGACTGACATTAGCAAGTATCAGTTCCATTACTCCAGTTAATGAGGTGCAGTAGAATGAATGACAATGATATAATGGTACTACATGGTCATGGTTTCCCCACAGGATTTTGGCATGTGCTCATGCAGCTTCTTGTCAGTGGATTGTCAAGTTGCTTAAAAACTGGGCAAAATAGCCTGTACTGTATAGTACAGGCTATTTCAACAAAAATCACAATAAAAGAATCTTCTGTTTAATAATTTTTTCTGATACATATATACATGATTTTATGTTGTGTATCAAATTCGAGCTCATTCCAATCAAATTTTGATTTTTTGTGAACTTTGTGGGAAATTCTGTATATGGTAATGCAGACATGACGATACCTTAATATAACATTGATTGCTGTTACGGAATGGTAAGTAATACTCCAGTGGCTTATAAAATGCATGGAACACCTATACAAAAAATGCTAATAATAATAATAAAATAAAATAATAAAATAATAATGATAATAAATGATATCAAAAACATCTTAGCAATAACAATATACAGTGTACTAGGGAGCCGGTAGAGCTGGAGGACAAAGAGATGGAGGGGACCAACAACAAGCATAAGGAAAGAAGGAGGCAGTGGAAATAAGGAAACACTAATAAATGAACTATAGTCAGAGGAAGAAAACAAATCCTGGGGAGAGACCCAAATGCATGCACACTGTACGTGGAAACCAGCAACATGTCAACTTATATGCCACCCAAGTAAGTCTTCCATTAATTATAAGAGGAGACACCAAGGAGACAAGAAGGGACACCACTTAACCACACACCAACAAACCAGAACTAACACAGTATCTATGACACTTCTTGTAGTAAGCATAAATGACTGATAAGAGAAACCCTTCTTGTGGTTTTCCCCCTAAAGTACGACCGTGTTATCTAAGAGTTCATATTTAATATCAAAACATGTGAGTACCGGTATACCATTACGGACGTGTAGCACAAGTGGATCAATGCATATAAGTCCATGATACAATATGGGCAGTGAACATGCATATGCATGTAGCATGAATTATGCTGTACTTGTAGTGAATCAAAAAGGAAAGGAAGGCCTAGATGTGCATGTATCTAACAAGGTAATGCTGAGCAGTATCATTGATCAATAATAATGATAACACAAACCACAATGATAATAAGTATAGATTTATATAAAATAATAATAATAAATATTAAAATGGTACAATCATTTGCACACCATACCAAGTCATAGTTTAATATTTATTTGTTCTTACTTCGACATTCTCTTCTCCAAACTGATCAATGGCTTGTCTCTCAGTAAACCCAATGGCTCCATACTCCAATGGAGTGAAGACTGTTGTAGGAACCTGATGCAAAAAATTAACAAATTAACAAATGACATTAGAGGCTCACAAAAATAATTATTAGCATGCACGAGCATGTATATCTGCTGTGGCAACCATTACAAGGTATGAGGGCATACATGTTGCATGCGTAACACGTGTATAATGTACATGTACATGTGTAGACACCACATGTCCTATGCGCTGTACACACATACAAGCATCATAGCAAGTAATTGGCATTTCATTCATTCCTAGGTACATAACGTCACGAGCATTCTTGAGCGTTTTTCAACCTGGAGTTCACACATGTCAACAGACTCAACAGAGCCATCAACAACACAAAACAATTTACAATAAGGAAATATGGGGCCATACATACATACATACATACCACGAAAGTACATCAATAAAAGTACATCGATACTCTAATTTACGTGCGTAATGCATGATGTGTGTAGGTGACTGGTTGTCTACCAGTACTGTGTGTGGCATTAGGTGTGTCTCTATAATTCATTCAACATCAGTAGTTCAATGGTTTATTTAGGCAATTATGTTGCTATGATGAGCATGAACACAATTAGCATAACACAATAATTATATCTTATACGGGACAAGCTTATAATGCAGCACGTAAGCTCATGCAAGCATGGAGTAATCCAATATGAAGTAACGTGATTATTGACATATGTATCCAGGCAACTAATAAAATGACAATATAGATCCAATTATTTCCTAAAGGGAAACACATAAACAAACACAAATATGTTGCAGGACTCAATTAGAAGCATTTGCGTATGTTGTGTTTACATATTTTTAATAATAAATGTTAATGAGCTGCCACCGTTTGATCAATATATGGCTTCAAAAAATTCTTGCCTTCGCTATACTGATCTTCCACCTTTAACCCCCTACCCTCTCCTTTCACAAGAGCCTCTAAGATATATCGAACAAGCATATGATTGATGCACGAATGCATGTATATAGACACTTTAATGGATTAACACTATCATTGATAATGTAGTCAAAGCAAACATAATCCGGCAGTCACACACACACACACAATATGTAACAAGTGTATCTGCATGTGCACCTTCCCTCCTCCCTTCCTCTCTCACTCGATACTGTTTAAACAACAATACAAATAACAATATCCCATAATACATGTATTGTAAACAGACGGTCAGATTCCATGTCGGGCCGGCCTGCTGTCACGTATGAACAAACAATCAATTGAAATACAAGACGTATGCATGCACATAAATGTACACGAACAACGTAGTGTAGATGATTTGTACTACACAAAAGAAAAAGAGTGAGAATGACTGTATACAGTACGTGTATGTGTCACTTTTTGTAGTAAACACAGGCTCTAAATGCTACAGGCATCCACTAGTAGTTCTTTGTAAGAGAGAAAGACACACACATACAAAATAGTACACAAACTATACTTCAAAATCACTATATTACCATATTAGCAATTATAGTACACACACTCAACACAATTATATATTTAAATGCATAAATACAATGCAATGATTTATGCATACATAGCAATGCACATACCAATAATAAAGTACATGTGTAGCAAGGCACACACACAAGTTTATATTATACTCACTCACTGAACATAAGTACTGTTACAACATACAGTATACAGTCGATCCTCATGAATCGATAATAGGTAGGTATCAATTGTTATGACTGATATCTTTCCCTCAACCCACACAAACTGACTCTCCTCTAACGAGTGACGGACACACACACCTCAATATTAATCAGGGAATCAAAACAAAATCAAAGGGATAAAGGATGTGGCTATGACTTTCCCCACATAAAGTGGGCGTGAGACAGTAAATACATAATCATCAGACTCATGGACAGAGAACATGGTAAACTAGTAAAAGGTACTTTTTTCAATGTGATAGATGTTATCATTAAAATGATGAGCTGGTATGATTAAGTGTAATAAAGTACATAAAAGGTATAAAGTAACTCCCACCCACAAGAAGAACGTGACCTGAAGACACACCAAAATGAATTCATTTTGTTATATCGAGTGTACTTCGTGCTGTCTGGATGGGTGTGAATGGTTAGAATGCCGTAAACAATTATCAGTACTGTATAGTACATATCTCTTCCAAGAGAAAGCGACAAAGGTACATGGAATGGAAACAAAACATATTTCAAGAATTGCACAATGTACATTACATGGATGCGCATCTGTGCAGTGTACATAGGTAAGATTAATGATTACGATTAATAAAGTACATAAAAGGTATAAACTCCCACCCACAAGAAGAACGTGACATGAAGATCGACACACGCAATGAATTTATTTTACTATATTGAGCTGTCTGGATGGGTGTGAATGGTTAGAATGCCGTAAACAATTATCAGTATTGTATACTATATCATACTCCCTTCCAAGAGAAAGTAAGAGCCTTGGAATGGAAACAAAACATCTTTCAAGAATCACATTAGATCCATATGCATCTGTCCAGTGTACACAGGTATGCTTTATAGTACATTAAAATATTTTTAAAAATCACACACACACACACACACACACACACACACTCATTGTCAGTAGTGCATGTAAACTAATGAATGGTTAATGAGGTACAGAATGATATCTAACATCCAAGGGACATAATCACCGACCCATTTTAACATTTAATAGGGTTAATGCCTTGTTTACTAGCTGAATAAATGAATGGATGAATGAATTACTGTATGTGTGTGTGTGTGTGTGTGTGCATTCATGAATGGACAATGTACATACATGTCTATATGACATAATGAACGTCTTGTGAGAACTGTATAGTAATCACACAAAACATGGACTGGCGTCATTATACTTATATGTCGTGGGTCCATATGGTATACATGCATGACGTAAGCTTGTGTTTGTTGTCACTGACCATTTTATAATCCATTAGTTCACTTGAGTTTGAGTATAATCTCTTTGCCAATAGTTTACCAGACATTATGGCTACCGGGGTTAACTCTGGCCTTCCCTAAAAGTAGTTTTATAATTAAAATGACAAAACAGGCGCAGCAATAAAACCGTGCCATTAATTAGAATCGTGTGACACTAATTAGAAACAAAGGAGTCAAGTTCAGTCAACTTGATATTTTTAAAAACTCACTAGAGCCGCGTCACCAATAACAAACACATTAGGCAGACTAGTGGCATCATTATCATCAACTGGAATCTGACAGGTGGAGACATCAGTTTGAATACCAAGTATATCAAGTTTCAAGTCTGTAGTAGCTGCCCTCCTTCCTGTGAGTAGGGGGAGATAGAGGGAGAGATGACTCATAGTGAGACAGGAATGTGAGTGTGTGTGTCTGTGTGTTCTCACCAGTAGCAAACAGAACCGTATCCACAGCAACCTGTGTGGATCAATAAAAAAGGTTTAATAGTGAAGACATAGTGAGGTACATGTAGCTGGGTATGGTGTGAATGACAATAATGACTAATAAGGTGATGTCGTGATTCTGGGAAATTAATGTCATCAGTGGCTCACAGAAACATGTACATGTACATACATGTACAACTACCACCCACACATTGATAGTAATTATACACGATCTACTACTAATTATAATCTCTGTCTGCTTTCAAGATGTACACGTACTGTATGTGTGCTGTGTTTTTGCATGGACAGAGATACATGTATGTATGCAAGGAATATGTGCAGAACAAAAGTTGAACAAGATTATATAGACTAGGACAAAAAGTACACGTGTAATGTAAACAGCAATTGAGCTTATCCTCATTCTTCTCTCTAACCCCTCCCTCTCTCCCTCTCTCTCTATCCATGAGTGTTTCATCAATTCCACTGGGAGAGAATCTATTCCTCTGATATGTCAGTGGGTATGGTATCAGTCGTCACTTATGGTTCTACAGTGAGTACTCTCAATCCCATTGAGACACACAATACTTTCCCCCATTAAAATATTAATGTCTTTAGCTCCATTGAGGAAATATAATATTATATATCTCTTCCTCTCTCCCTATCTCTTGTTACGTGTACTAAAGTATTGCTAATCCCATTGAGACTTTAGCTTAAACTCTTATTGTATGAGGTAATGATGCAACTCTCAGTGGAATTAGTACTGAAGCATGATGATCATGATGATGATGATGATAAAATGACATTTCATCCTCACAGAAGTTACTGTATATAATAAGAAATATGAATTATATATGATATTCAATGTAGTAATGGGGTTAGCCGGTAAGTCAATTTCTAATGAGACTATACTGGTCCTATTGTGACAGTACAACTCTTAACTCCATTATAGTGAGTAACAAATGGCCCCATTACCAGCACACACACACACACACACAAAATTATACCATTAAAGGCAATAAAGTGATATCCTTTTAACTAATCAGTACATGGACACTATTGCTAAATACAGTGCAATATATTACATGCTTTTAACAGTAGTACTATAACAATACAGCTCAACAGTGCACTGTATGTCACGTACATGGTATTAACATTAAGATATGCTCCAGTGAGGCTAGACTGCAACTGTCAGTAGTGTCCATATGATACCCTTGCATCTCTAGTGATGTGTGCACATAAATATGTACGTGAAAGCTAGTGCATGAGTAAATGGGTGTATATACATTAAGTACATAAGAATGAGTAAAAGGGTGTACCATTAAGTACATGTAGCATGTAAAGCAATTTGTAATGAAATAAAGTGATCGGTAGATGTAAGCTGATTATAAGAATGAGTAAATGGATTCAAATGTATGTGAATGGTTTGGTGAGATACACATAGAGAGAGTAAGATAATGTAAGTGTAACTCTATACACTACTCCATAAGTAAGAATTGTAATAGGAGTTTACACAACTCTTTTATGTAACACTTGAAATTCAATTATTGCATGCACTAATGGGCTGTGTTATACAAATGATGCTAATAATGAATAAGAAAAATAGGAAGCTTATTTGTATAAAGTACACACACTGTATGTTTGGTGGTAGGAAATGTGGGAACTAATTATGAGCTAGTGGTAGATTGGTGGAGACACCAATGTGTGTGGGATCAGACCCACAAATATCATAACAACATTATGAAGTGTTAATTATTATTAATTATCAATAAAATATTACCTTGTGCATTTCTTGGCTGCCATTATTATTAGAATTATCTGTACGAGTGGAATAAGAGACTTGAAGCTCTGTCTTCCCGGACTCATTGATTATCCGGTCAACTCTTAAAGGGGTGGAGTCTCTGAGGAATTCAACACCTTCGGCTTCCATGTGGTCTAATACAAGCTTTGATAAATGCTGTAATAAAACAAGAAAATAAAAAATAAAGCTATGTAATGGTTATATACATGTACATGTATAATAAAATACATTCAAACAAAGCTCACTTCGTCAAATGCTTTGAGTGGTTGTGATCGAATCATGACTGATGTCTCATATCCGAGACCGTTCAAGAACCCAGCACACTCTAAAGCAACATCTGATCGGTTCGAAATCAAGGAATCAACAAATCAATAAATTAAGGAAATTGGAAGGAATCAATTATAATATGAAGGATACAACTAGCACCAACTACCAGGCTATACAAAAATAATAAAATATAAAGGAGTATATTCATTCAAAATTACGTTTTCCCTGGTGGTTCCTTTAGAAAGAAAATATCGTCACTTGAAATACCAAACTCTCTGGCACCAGGGACCTGATGAGAACTATAGGAATAGATTGAATTGTCATAGCTACATACCTGATCAGGGAAAGCAGGTCTTCCTCCAACAGCAATAACAATATTATCAGCAGATAATGACATCTTTAAAGAGGAAAGAATGAGGAAGAGAAGAGGAGAGAGGAAAGAAACAGAGAGAGAGAGAGAGGGAGGAATGGAGAGATTACATGCTGTAGGTATTATAAATTAATTATTATTTTGCTAACTTTTTTCCCATTTTTATCTGTAGCTTCTATAGTGTGATTGTCCACAAAGCGACCAAAACAATTATAATAGTCAACTTTTCTAAAAATAATAAATACATAATTATAAATTAGTCCATACATGAAAAAAAAGTTTTAAAATTTAAGGTAAGGTTCATATATCATTATAGTGACATAACATATAGTATGACATGTATAATAAGTTGCTAACTTTTCTTTCAATTGTACTCTATGCCCCCAATTCAATGATAGTATATGATTGCGTACATTGTCCACCAATAAGTTCCTATTCAAAATACCAAAAGTACACATTTCCTTTTACTGACAAAACAACTAATAATGTTCATTTAGCATTTGCAATATACCCTCACTTACCAATCGTGAGTGACGTTTAAGCTAGCATTATTAGAATCCATCCAACCATAACTATACGAGTCCTTTAAAAATATTTAATAAAATCAGGTATGAAGTAACAGCAGTGTGTAACTGATACAACAGAGAGGT
Organism: Amphimedon queenslandica; assembly: GCF_000090795.2. NCBI lineage: Eukaryota > Metazoa > Porifera > Demospongiae > Haplosclerida > Niphatidae > Amphimedon > Amphimedon queenslandica. Next base: position 51,301 of record NW_003546754.1, read on the forward strand.
GTATACTGTACAGCTAAATGAATTAATTTGTCAAATTAAAATATGCCAATCACCAAAAATTTAGCAATTTGCCCCTCCAAAATTTTCAGCTATACGGTATGTAATATACATATGTACATGTAGCCATCAGTTTATTGTGTAGAGATACCTGTACAGCAGAGTGTATTAGTGATGCTTGATGCATCAGTTTCTTTGGTATGCAACCAACATTGACACACGTACCACCAAGACCCCAACTAGTACCTAATTAGAAAATTAATAATTAATCTTTATCAATGACCCTGTACTATATAGTACAAGGCTTTGGCCTGATTTGAGTCGCTTTAAAAATTCGTAAAAATCCAATTTTTATCGAAATCAGCTCAAATTTGATAATACAACATAAGTGCATGTATATGCATCAGAAAAAATTATAAAAATGGAAAATTATCTCCTAGCCATTTTTGACAAAATACCCTGTACTATAGTACATGGTCTTTGGCCCGATTTATGAGCAACAAATCTACTGACAAGAAACTCAGCACTATGCCAAAATGGCTGTAGGAAACTCTCCCCTTCATGTGTTGAACTCTTCTAGTTATATATAGTTATTATTTTATTATTAATACTGTGAATGAAAGCTTTGGTTCTCTTTTCAATGTTTAAGATTAGCGTGTTTCTTTTATCCGTGTGTTATACAGAATAAATAAATTATATACCTTGAGGTGATGGAGACACATAGTCCAAGACTGCAACTTTCTTTCCTAACTGTGAAGCTACAAAAGTTTAGGCAAAAAAATGAAATTTAGCCAGCATGAACGTAACGAACTATACCTTCCTTAGAGCAAGCAAGACCACCTGACCCACCTCCAATAACAACCAAATCATAATATTTATTACTATTATTATTACTATTAATAATATTACAATTAGCTCTGCCTGAAAAATGGTAAAACATCATCAATTTTTGGTAAATTATATCCATTAAATGGCTTACTCATTGTTAAATGTCTGACTTGGTATGAAAGAGAGCTTAGAAAACCTGTTTTCTTGCTGGATAAAGATGCCATTTTGTTCATTAATTAATTAATAATTATTACTAGCCACACCCTCTACTAGACTAAAATAAAAAGCAAGGTAGACTAGTCTCGCTGTCCGGCTACTTTCTTGTTTTAATCCTTGTTTATTGCTGGAAAAGTCTTTAAGCTTAGGCAGCGTACTTGCTGCCTGTGTTAGTTGAGTCACTTTTATAACTTTGAATCAATGAATTTGTGAACAACTAGCAGTTACCAAGCTACAGTTGCTATGATAATACTGTTTTTGCTTGGTTACTGTTGCTAAGTTAGAAGGAAATTGAACGGGGAAAAATAATTTTTAATTTATTTTTTCATAAAATTTCCTGGGAAATTTAATTTTTTTTCTGAAATAATTTTGCCTGAAAAAATATTCTTTTCCCGGGAAATTTGCCGGAAAGTTAATTTTTCCTGGAAAAAATTAATTAAAAAAATTTTTTCCTGGGAAATTTGCCAGGAAAGTTAATTTTTCCAAAAAAGAAATTAATTTTCCCGGAAATTTGCCAGGAAAATTAATTTTTCCCGGGGAAATTAATTAAAAAATTTTTTCCTGGAAATTTGCCGGGAAAATTAATTTTTAAATTTAATTTTTTTTCCCGAAAAATTTGCTGGGAAAATTAATTTTTCCTGGGAAAATTAATTTAAAAAAATTTTTTTCCCGGGAAATTTGCCAGGAAAGTTAATTTTTCTCAGAAAGAAATTAATTTTCCCGGAAATTTGCCTGAAAAATTAATTTTTCCCAGAGAAATTAATTTAAAAATTTTTTTCTTGGAAATTTGCCGGGAAAATTAATTTTTAAATTTAATTTTTTTCCCGAGAAATTTGCTGGGAAAATTAGTTTTTCCTGGGAAAATTAATTAAAAAAATTTTTTCCCGGGAAATTTGCCAGAAAAGTTAATTTTTCCCAGAAAGAAATTAATTTTCCTGGAAATTTGCCGGAAAAATTAATTAAAAAATTTTTTCCTGGAAATTTGCCGGGAAAATTAATTTTTAAATTTAAATTTTTTCCCGAGAAATTTGCTGGGAAAATTAATTTTTCCTGGGAAAATTAATTAAAAAAATTTTTTCCCGGGAAATTTGCCAGAAAAGTTAATTTTTCTCAGAAAGAAATTAATTTTCCTGGAAATTTGCCGGAAAAATTAATTAAAAAATTTTTTTCCTGGAAATTTGCCGGGAAAATTAATTTTTAAATTTAAATTTTTTCCCGAGAAATTTGCTGGGAAAATTAATTTTTCCTGGGAAAATTAATTTTTCCTGGGAAAATTAATTTTTCCTGGGAAAATTAATTTTTCCTGGAAAAATTAATTAAAAAAATTTTTTTCCGGGAAATTTGCTGGGAAAATTAAATTTTCCTGGGAAAATTAAAATTTTTTCCCGAGAAAATTAATTTTTAAAAAATTTTTTCGGGAAATTTGCCGGGAAAGTTAATTTTTCCCAGAAAGAAATTAATTTTCCCGGAAAGAAATTAATTTTCCCGGGAAAATTAATTTTTAAAACTTTTTTCAGAGAAATTTGTCGGGAAAATTAATTTTAAAATTTTTTCCCAGGAAATTTGCCGGGAAAATTAAATTTTTCTGGGAAAATTAATTTTAAAAAAATTTTCCCCGGAAAATTTGCCGGGAAAATTAAATTTTTCTGGGAAAATTAATTTTAAAAAAATTTCCCCGGAAAATTTGCTGGGAAAATTAATTTTTCCCGAGAAAATTAATTTTTTAAATTTTTTCCTGGGAAATTTGCCAGGAAAGTTAATTTTTGGGAAATTTACCGGGAAAGCTAATTTTGCGGGGAAAATTGCGGGGTAATTTTAAAAGAAAAATGAACAAAAATTAATAGATCTATACTTGCTGTTGCTAAGTTACTGTTGCCAGGCAACAGTTGCCACAATACATACAAGTCGCGCCAACAGCCAGCCAGTACTCTTTTTTTATTTGGCTTTTAAAACATGTTACTTCTATTAAACGAATATCATTTCTCTAGGCAAAGAAATACGACGATTGCAAATAAAGCACTTCCCTAGCCCTGGAGCATGCAGCGCAGCGCTGAACAGTATAGTAGGCTGGGCTCTAGGCGTGGTTCTTATATAACTTTCTCCGGATTTTTCCGTTATAATTGTCTGTTACTCGATTCTGTTGATCAAGCAAGCTAGGCCAAAACAAATCTGTAATTTCTGTTTTCTACAAACAATGGCAGCCGAGGAAATAGGAAAAAGAGAAGGCTCAAGACCTGACAGAGCTTTCTCATCCAATGCAAAACCCGAGGCCATCTCCTTTAGGACGACATTCGACTTTAAAAACTTTGTAAAGACACACATGCTAGTGGGAGAAAATAACGAGGCCAATGACATAATATCTCAATCAGCAGCCATTGTTGGTCAGGAGGACGACGGTAGCATGTTGCTAGTTTGGGATGCACCCCTTAACGATACCATTGTCACTCATTTTGGCATATATCATTCGTCAAGCCCTTCGTACAGGACCCTCTATACTCATGAGAAAAGAATTAGAGTTTCAGGTGCAACAATCGACTCCACCCATTCTCTCCTTGCCTTTACTCTATACGAGGACTTGTCTTCACCTGGGATTAACTACGAGAGTTTTGTGGCCGAGATAAATCCATGCAACCGTCTCCTTTCTCTCAACATATCCAGCCCTGACGTTCGTAAACTCCAGTTTGTTCAGTCGCCTACCCAAAGGAAGAATGATCAAAGAAAGGCCAACCTGCTTGTCATTATACCGGACAACTGGATATGCCTCTATACCTTTCAGCTCAACTCCACCCACAAAGGATGGATAGTGAACGCCCAGCCTAGCATGGAGGTCATCGTTAAGAACGTCTCGTGGTATCAATGGCTACCAAAGCAGCACTGGCTTTGCTATGCAAGATTTGGTAGCACTCCGGCACAGGCAAAAAAATCCGGGAAACATCATATATCAGAGAGCTCCGTTATATTGCATGTCCTTAGTTTTCTTAATGGAGAACAGAAGGTTCTAATCACTGTTGCTTTACCTACTCCCTGTCCACATACACATTACACTAGAGCTAGTACTTATTATCCTTCTCCGTTGGGTTTCACTCTACCAGTTTATGAGCTTAATATGAAGGTAAGCAGAAATGGGTGAGTGGAAGGAGTGAGCGGTAAGAGGTGGAATTTATCACTTTACTTAATACTTGCACATAATAATAATAATAATGCATGTACATACACAAAATAATACTTCTTATGTACTTCTTAGTTATTACTTACTTTATACTTAACATATTATTGTACTAACTTAGAATTTAGAACACATACTTCTTATGTTTTCTTAGGTTCTTCACAGTCATGAAGGTGTATGGTGTGTGTGTTTGCAGCACAAGAATGGCATACTGGAGCCTCCTTCCTCCCCATCCCAGCACAACTCGTTACCTTCAACTCCTACGAAGCTAGAGTACTCCATATACAACCTTCACAACGGCCATGTTATTGACCTAGAGGTATTCCTGCCCAGCCCCTCCCACACTGGTCACTACATACAATTCATGCTGCTAGGGAACTCGGTGGTAGCCTACGTCCCCGATGTCATGTTACATGTATTGAACATTGGCGTCAAAACCGATCCGTGCCACCATATTATATTGGACGGTAGCCGTGCCCCGCTATTGCCAGGGAGCAGGGAACAGACAAATGATCCTGACCAGCCTGTCCTCGTTAATGCCACTGCTGTTAGTAAAGCCACTAGCGATGTGTCTTATTCGCTTTTTGATGTCATGCAGCAGTCTTTTTACTCGTGTCGTTTAGAGTCGTCCGGGCTACTCGAAATCTTCAAAGAGACTACAGATGAAGAGCTCAAGTTAAGTCTATTACATTTTGTTATAGTCGCTCTGCGGCAGTATGAAGTTGCTGTCTACATGATTGAGAACATCTGCCAGTCTCCTCTCACTCTAGACGCTTATTGGTTATTCCAAGAATTCATCATCGCTCTTAGCTTTGCTAATGTTCCCCCGGACTGCTCTCTCTTTCTCTTGAGGCACCTTCCTCTGACCATGGGCCTTGCATTTCAGGGGAAAATGTACAAGAACAAAGATGGGTCAAAGAAAGTTATACTGCGTTGCACTGAATTGCCCAATCTAGTGAAACAGCTCTTGGTGCAGTCTGATCAGAAGTTAGTCTCGCCTACTTCTGATCTTTTGTTTGATTACATGAGGACTAGTACGGACACGCTGGGTCATTTGTGTTACAATGCTGTTGTGAGTCAGCCCTCGCAGTTTAAGAGATTGAGTCTTGAAGACATTGCCAATCAAGTAAGGATGCTCGCTCTTAGTACCCCGGCCGCCAGTGGAGGGAAGAGAATAGGAACTGTGTCAAGATCAGGTCGAGGTTTTGACATTGTGAGTAGTTCCAGCAAGTCCGGTACCTTTGGGAAGAGTGGGAAATTTATGGGGAAGCTAAAGGATTTTATTAATTCACCAAGACTTGGAAGACACGGTCTGTCTGGTAAGGGAAGCCCCTCGTGTCTCCCTTTCCTCCTTCCTGATGAAGACCTGGAAGGTGCTTTGCTAATCCGCATGAGTCTCTTTCACGATCGGTTCCTACAGATGATCACATCAAGGTTTGGTCTTCGTTCAAAGCTATCAACAGGAATCATGGTAGGCCATTGTGAGACATACTTGAAGGAACTGCAAGCCTCATCTCACATACTCTTACACATCATTTGGAAAAGTTTAAAGTTTACTAACGACTCGCATCCACTAAGTGCATCCATTCACCGCCAGCCTTCAATAGAAGAAGGGATCCTGTTTGAGCTGCTAGAGTCCTTTTACACTGCTCATATAGAGCTAGGGATTCCCACTCCGCCCGGTTTTCACACCCTTTTTGTAAGCATGGGTTACATGTGTCTTGAGCCGTCAGTTTTTGTACAGTATCTTCAAAATGATGTTTTCATTCCAACTAGACGCTTCCTTCAGATGCTTTTCGGTAGCTGTGATGCTGTTGATGAGGTTTTCCTATTTGAGGTTATAGCGTGTCTTGATTATGAGCTTCAAGAGGTCGCCTTTGATTTATGGAAGCATCCTATGCTCCGTCAGATGTTATCAAGGGAGTCAGGTAGTTCTAGTTCAAATAGTTTTAGCAATACTCACAAGTAAACTGTTTTGGAGAAAAAAGGACATGAATTATATTTTATGGAGTGTGTTTCTTTATTTTGTGTATGAGTATGATTATAATAGTTTAATTATTGTAATCATTAACAATAATTATTTTATTTATAAACTCTTTGAAAGTGAAAATTGGCAATATACACATGCACATGTACACTGTAACAGGTGCTAATTTTTTAATTTTGTAAACTTATTTAACTTAAACTTGAAGGCGTGGCTAGTTAAGATTTCATAGGAATTGGACCCAGCATACAGTTACTGTCTCTTTTCTAACTTTTCTTCTTTCTTTTCGTCTTATTCTATCTCCAGGACAATCAAAGAAGTGCTCAAGTGTGCTTTTACATTAATGCCTTTGCATTTGGGTCAAGAACAAAAAAGGTAGTTTTCCACTTATCACGCCATGGCAAATCAGTCACCCTCGCAATCTCCTCTCCTTCTCGACCCATTGGACACGCTAGTCTTTAAAGGTTAGCTCTCCGTGTGACTGTATTATAGTCTCTTCTATTATTTCATAGTTGCTAAGCATCCGCTCCCATCAGTTGATTCAGAGAATGGTCACACTGAGTGTCTCCTCACTCTCACCAACACCAGCCTTAAGAGGATTGGATTTAAAATGAAATCCACAGCCGTTCAACATTATGGCGCTGATCCAGCCACTGGGATAATAGAACCTGGAAGACGACTAGTTGTGTCAGGTAATAGCGAGTGAACATGTTGAAAACCACTAAGGCCCCATGTGCATGTGAGGACGAAGGTTGGGTTATGAGTCAAAACACAGTGTCTAGTTGATTCAAAATAATTTTTAAACGAAAAAACCAAAATTTGTACTGTACAATACTGATTAGAATGTTCATTCACTGAATTCCATTGGGACATTATATTAGCTGTTATGTCAGCTCAACTGTTCCAATTGCACTGGAACCATTCACAGTGACAACTAATGTCAGGATGTCTGCTTCATTCATTCAATGAAAGGATGATTGTTGACAGTTGCCTTAACAATTGAAATGGGGTCAAAATCATGCAATTGCAAAAAATTAGAGTCTCATATCTACATGTAGGTCATAAGGACAGCAATATGTATCAGAAAATGTGATAAAAATTTGGGATGATTTTGGAGCTAATTTTTGGGAAAAACCATGGGCTGTAGCCTTAGGTATTTTTCAGAAAATTGCATTTTTTTAATGGTCAAAACTTTAAAAAATTAAAGTCAAAATTGGCTCAAACTTTCTAAATAACATAAGTACATCAATATGTATCAGAAAATGTAATAAAAATTTGGGGTGATTTTAGAGCCAATTTTGGAAAAAACCATGGGCTATAGCCTTGGGTATTTTTCAGAAAATGGCCAATTTTTTAAAATGACCATAACTCAAAAAATTGAAGTCGGAATTGGCTTGAACTTTATACATAGCATAAGTACATCAATATGTATCAGAAAATATAATAAAAATTTGGGGTAATTTTAGAGCCATTTTTTGGAAAAAACCATGGGCTATACTATAGCCTTGGGTATTTTTCAAAAAATGGCCAATTTTTTTAAATGGCCATAACTCAAAAAATTGAAGTCAGAATCAGCTTAAACCTTCTATATAGCATAAGTACATCAATATGTATCAGAAAATGTAATAAAAATTTGGGGTGATTTTGGAGCCATTTTTTGGAAAAAACCATGGGCTATACTATATTATAAGCCCATAGGCGGCTGCAGGCCTAGGCATTGGGGGTCATTGCCTAGGTTAAAAATTAGACCGGAAGTAGGAACAATGCTATTTAACCCTTTTACCACACCCCTTTAATTAGAAATGCCTAGGCTGAGTTGGACTTCTGCAGCCGCCAAAGTATAAGCCTTGGGTATTTTTCAGAAAATGGCCAATTTTTTTAAATGACCATAACTCAAAAAATTGAAGTCGGAATTGGCTCAAACTTTCTACATAGTATAAGTACATCAATATGTATCAGAAAATATAATAAAAATTTGGGGTGATTTTGGAGCCATTTTTTGGAAAAAACCATGGGCTATAGCCTTGGGTATTTTTCAGAAAATGGCCAATTTTTTAAATGGCCATAACTCAAAAAATTGAAGTCGGAATCAGCTCAAACCTTCTACATAGCATAAGTACATCAATATGTATCAGAAAATGTAATAAAAATTTGGGGTGATTTTGGAGCCATTTTTTGGAAAAACCATGGGCTATAGCCTTGGGTATTTTTCAGGCATAGTTTATATATATACATGAGTAATGACCTCTTTCCTTTGTACTCTTTTTTTCTCTCTCTTTTTAGTTCGTCTGTGGCATCAAACTGGTGTTGATTTAACAACCTTACCATGGGAGAGACACAAAGTTGGAGTCACTTATCATGCTGTCAGCACTGACTGTATTGAGCGTGACGTCGATATATGGGTATGTCAAGCAATCCTCACATACCATCATTACTGTTTATTGTAGTTGAAGATGCACAAAGAAACTGCAGACACTAAGTTTCTAAAATGTGTCATAAGACATAGTGATAATGAAGATGAACCTCCTCTTCAATCCTATCATCACTATGTAAGTGAATTAAACACTGAACTAGCTCGTATCAAGTTCTCCTTTTCTTTTTCCATACAGTCAACAAGAAGATTTGAAAACCCTGGCACACTAATCTCAGACAGTAATCCTATGAGAGTTATTCATGAATCCATTGTCTCTGAACTAGAGAGACAAAAGAAACAACTAGCGCAAGAGAATGCTCAACTTAGGAGTGAGAATGTACAACTTAAAGACGAGGTCAATTCACTGAGAGTTCTCTTACAGTCGACTGAGAGAGACTACAGCAATGAGTTGAAACAAGTTAAAACACAGCTGTATGAACTGCAAGAGGAGAGCAGGCGATCTCGTTGGGAAGTGAGCAGCAGTGAGATTCATGTAAAGAAAGAGATTGGTCGTGGGGCATATGCTACAGTATACGAGGGTTACTTTAGAGAGCAGAGAGTCGCTGTCAAGGTACTTCATGATATGATCAAGAGTCATCACAATTTAGAAGTGTTTAAAAGAGAAGTTAGCCTACTGGCTAGAGTGCGTCATCCGAATCTATTACTCTTCATAGCGGTTGCCTTTGATCATGAGAACGAGAGACCGCTGATGGTGACAGAATTAATGACAATGTCACTGAGAATTGGCTACACTAAAGGCATTGTGAAGAGATTGGACATGAGACAGATAATGTACGATGTTGCCTGCGCTCTCCATTATCTTCACTCTCAAGAGGAGCCTATACTTCATCGTGATGTGAGCAGTGCTAATGTCCTGTTGCAGAAGCAAGATGATGTCTGGAGAGGGAAGCTCTCTGATTTTGGTGCTGCTAATCTCGCAAGGCTCAGTGTTTCAAGTGCTCCAGGTGCTGAGGTGTATACAGCTCCTGAAGTTCCTCGTGAGTGTGTGGCCTTGTCCTTTGACAAGACTCAGAAGCAAAGACAAGAACAAACGACTAAAGTAGACGTATTTAGTTATGGTGTGTTACTCTGTGAGGTTTTCACCGAGACACCTCAGCTACCGAGTCAGCGCGAGTTCTCTACAATGCTCAGATATTTTGAGAACCGTTTTCCTGGGATGCACATAATAATCAAGAGCTGCATCGAAAGAGATCCATCCCTTAGACCTACAATGGAGGAAATATTGCAAGAATTGAGAAAGATCTTTCCGTCTTGTTAATAATGTTTTTTTTCTAATGAATAGATCTCTTAACTTTTTTTTTAAATAAAAATGGGTTGATTTGTTTGGGTATGGTTTGTGGGTGGTAACTATTCCACATGGCTCAACATCCATCCTTCTCTTGTCTCCCTCGTCTTCCTTTCTTCTTGGAGTCCAGATCTCCCACTAAAGCTGCTCTCTATTGGGCTGGTGACCGCTCTCCTCTTACGTATGGTACACTAAATGCATCCTCAGATTTATTCAAGAATAGACTCTCTGAAGAGCTGCACTTTAAACCAAGCATCAGTGAATTAAGCAGCAATATTCACAAGAAATTACAAGCTCTTTCTCCTACACTACCTTCTCCTCGTTTACATGATACAGCCCCTGTTAGTGGACCCCTCAATGACCCATCTATTGTGTACAAGATACAACCACGCATTGCTTTTATATGTGACAACAATGATTTATATGTCACTTCACTGTATGCAATATGGAAGATGGGGTGCATAGCCGTTCCACTGTGTAAGACCCACCCACTGGCCGAGCTGGAGTATGTCCTGAGAGACTGTGAGGCTTCACTTTTATTATCGTCAGATAATTATAAAGATATTGGACATGCATTAAAACAATCAGTGGGTGTGGCTCATTTGAACGTGAGTGAATTCTTAAACAGTCCCAACTCTGTCTTAAATGATAGCAAAGCAGCTGATAATTCAAAATGGACGGAAGAGGCCCCAGTATGGAGTGAGTTAGGCGCCATGATATTATATACTAGTGGTACCACTGGTCATCCTAAAGGTGTATTGTTAACACATTCAAACATCAGGTTAGTCACTTAATAATTCCATCTTATTAATTCATAATTGTTGTATTTATTATAGGTATCATATATACTCTCTTGTTTCAGAATGGGATTACTCAGAAGCTGATGTGGTCCTTCATGCTTTACCTCTCCATCATCTTCATGGTATATTGAATATCCTCTTATGTCCTTTGTCGTGTGGTGCTAGCATATTAATGCATAACAAGTTTGAACCAGATAAGGTTAGAAACTTAAAATTAAAGGAAAAAAGAAGAGAGAGTATCTAAAAATTTTCGTCTAATTGTTTTAGGTATGGTCATCTCTTCTAAACAAGCATGATGGTAATTATCCTAAAGTTAATGTGTTTAGTGGAGTACCCACAATGTACAATAGACTGCTGCAATATTATGAATTAGCTAGATATAGCAATGAAGAGAAAGAAATGATTAAAAACCATTGCCAATCAAATATTAGGTAAGCAATCCAAGTACATGTAGTCATGTACATGTAGTTAAAACATGTACATGTACATGTTTTAGTATTACTGTTATTATTGTTATTGTTGTACGTCTACCTTAGGTTGATGATGTCAGGCTCTTCAGCATTACCAGACTCAATTTTCAAGAGATGGAAAGAAGTGACAGGTAATGGAAAAGACCTCTTACTATCTATTAATTCATTGTATTTATACATGCACAGGACATGCACTGCTTGAGAGATATGGTATGACTGAGACTGGAATGGTATTATCTAATTTATATAAAGGTCATAGAGAACCAGTGAGATCTTAATTATTGTTGTTGTTATTTTTGTGTGTGATAGGGTCTTGTTGGATATCCACTCCCTTATAATAGTGTCAGATTGGTTTCAAAAGATGAGGATAATAATCTTAATAGTGGTACCTTTGGTGAAGTTGAGGAAGGGGAAATACATTTGTATGGTCCAGGCATCTTTAAAGGGTAAGCATTAACCAACAAAAGTTGGAGTTAATATGTTATGAGTAGTTACTGGAAGAAACCTGAAGCCACACAGAATGCATTTACTATATTAAATCATGATAAAGGTCAACTTGACGGCCCAGCCCATTGGTTTGTTACTGGAGACATTGCTGGTTAGCTATTATTTGTGAAAGCTTGTAAAATTAATGTACTTTTATAATAGAATGCAGGAATAATGTGTATAAGATACTGGGGAGAGCATCAGTAGACATAATAAAGAGTGGAGGCTATAAAATTAGGTACAGTACATGTATTTATGTACACTACTGATATAGTACATGAATATCATTATCAAGCAATGAATATCATTATCAAGCAATGAATATCATTATCAAGCAATGAATATCATTATGTACAAATTCCAGTCTCAGTAGTGAATGTATACTATGTATTATATTATTATGTATTATTATACATGTATATAGTGCTCTTGAGATAGAGAAGGTAATACTGGAGCACTCATTAGTAAGTGAATGTGCTGTCATTGGTGTACAAGATGAAGATTTGGGACAGAAAGTAGTTGCAATAGTTATACCAACAACTGACAATCATGAATTGGTGAGCTCTCAATCCTTCTTATTGTGATTGTGTGTGTGTTAATCTCATTATTTTGACTAGTCTTTAGAGATACTGAAGAACTGGTGTGTTGATAAATTAGCACAATATAAGGTACCAAGACTATTTATTATAAAAGACAAAATAACAAAAAATGCTATGGGGAAAATAAATAAAAAGAATCTTGCCAACTGTATGAAGTTTTAAATACTTAATTTTTACATACTTTGCATGCAATAAAGATAAGTAAAAAAATGATAATAATGAAGCACACAAGAAGTATGAAAATTACAACTAAAATTAATACATTAGTTATTAAAGGAGCTTCAAAACTTGATGCAGTAGGATCATTTCCTGTAGGCTCATTTCCCGTTAAGTTACATTTTGAAATCTTGATACATCGATCTACAAATCCCTCATATGAAAATACTTGTAAAACAGTATATTACATACTTTTCTCCAGTCCAGAATCAAAATAGTGTACTGGTGTGATTGTAAAGCAATAAGTTTCCTTATAAGGCAGCTGTATATTCTTGCTCTGTTCTCTTTTATTTGTTACTACTGATTCTTCATTACCAGTAATGGAATCATTATATGATATTATATAACGTTGATTTGCATACTGTTGTTCTGATGTGTTTGATACCTGCAGTACTTATAATAGACATTGGATTTATTTTATACTTACCAATTGTATGGAAATAGTGATATTAGCACAACAATTATAATTACAATGATTACATGTGGTACTATTTGCAATAATAGCAACATTGAAGTCAGGCGTGGCTATAGTACAATTATTTCCTGGTGGTTGACATTCACATTCAGTAGTCATTGTATCATTATCTGTATATATAAAGTACTCAATATATGAATGATTACACACATAACATACTTGACGCTCCTGTGCTGATATTCATTGGTGTAGCTGTAAAGCAATAGGCCTCATTATATTTTAATTCTGATCCAGTCCTTTCTGTTTCATTTATTTTGTATGATGATAACCCAGTATTGGAATTATATAAAGATATGTTGTAGTACTGATTTGGATGCAATGATGCCTACATGAATTGTTAGTTAAATTTATGCAATATTCATATCTCTCACCAGTATTATATTCAGTGTAACGTTAACACAGCAACTATTATTCTTACAAGGATCAGTAGTATTAGTTATATTTATTGTAATACTCATCACTTCAACAGGAGCTACAAATCAGAATTAAATACATGTTATTTATACATGTATTCTTACCAAGTGTGAATGGTTCACTGATGCTACTTTCCTGTTCATTCCATCCTCTAACAGTGTATGCATAGGTTACATTGTCTAATAAGTCGCTTGAGTTTATATGTAAGGCTGTCTTGCTAGTATTATACGTCAATACACTGGTTGATGTACATGAACAACTAATAACAGTCACTTGATACACAGTAGAAGTACAGTTATTCCCAGTGTCCTCCCATTCTAAAGTAACTCCACTTCCATTGAAGGTTGTTGTTAAGTTTGTCGGTGCTTTTGCATAATAACCTATTAATAAGAATTTTATTGTAAATTAATTTTAAGCTTTAAAGAGCACAATGGCTTATTATTTGTGTACACACTAACCTAAATCAGTAATAGTTGCATTTTTATTATTATCATCTTGTCCATCAGCACATTCAATCCGTACAATCTCAGACTCATTAAGATTAAAGGTCAGTATTGAAGTGTTCAGACTGATATTATATGTAAAATAATAACCATTATCTTCTTCGTCTTTAGTTTTTCCTACATGATATATAACGTCGTCAATTTGGTTCCACATTAAAGGTTCTATAGCACTGTAGTTTACAAACCATACTAAAGCACCAGTATCTGTTGTGCAGTTGCATTCTATTCTATCCCCTGCACATACTGGCTCATCAGTACATTGAAAGTTAGTGATAACACCATCTGTGTAAAATATATAATGTATGATATAATCGTTTTAGTGGCTTACCTCCCAATCCAGAGTAAAGTAGAATAAGTTCCACTCCTAATAGTAATGCAACAGTATTGAGTAGCATAATTGGGTGAAACAATTGCTGTAACTGATAAACAAAGATGCGATATTCATAAGAGGATCACATGTCACTTTGCTCCCCGCCCTGCTATTATTTTGATTATCAAGAAGTTGAATGATTTAATTCTTTTTGTAATGCATCTGTTTTAGTTTAATTATCATAACAATATTAAAGTTTAAGCCTAGTTTAGAGCTCTTGCAATTGTATGGGTGAGTTGACTTTGGTAATGCAAGAATGGCTAGATTTTAATTCTTTAATTATGTATGAAATGAAACCAGGCTTATGTCAGTTGAAAATGAATGAAGCTGACCTAAAATAAACCAACATTTGTGGAATGTATGAACATAGAATATAAAGGTTTGCTTTGCAGTAATCAGAAAGAATCAGTTTGCCATTATGAAGCTGTTAATTTTTTGTCTAATTTTTTCTAATTTTTCAGTTTTTATCAAGTTCAGGTAAATCAGGTTTTATTTTAAGATTATTGTTCCTATTGTATCATTATAGATGGTGTTGTTACTCTGGTATGCCCACAACCTCAACAATGCAATACTAGCACTTTAACAGCTACATGTCAAGTATCAAGCAACATCATTGTCTGGTCAAAGAATGGAGACCATTTGGTATCATACACATTCACCTCATCAATTGGTAGCAGCAATACCTTTGATGGCTTTATATCTACTGTGTTAGTGAGTCGGAATCCAACTATATCCACATTCACTGTCAATGTGGGCCATGATTCATTTGAAGGAATGAGTATTAGTTGTACTAATGGACTGCATGACTGGGCAAAAAGAACATTGTACAATACAAATTATAGGCAAGTGAAAATTATAAGGTTTTTGTGTCATATCTCATCATTAGATCCTCCAAGTCCTCCAGCTAATATAACAGTCACTAATATTACTGAGAGTTCTATTGGTCTTGAATGGAGTCCACCAGCTTTCCTCTCTACTGCTCCTATTACTGGCTACATTGTTAATGTGTCCTATGTAAATGGAACTAGTTTCAACTGTCCTGTCAATCAGTGTAACCTGACAACTGGTGATACTAACAAGACTCTAATATCAGGACTTAAAAATGATATTCAATACTTGCTCTCAGTCTCTGCTATTAATTGTATTGGTGAAGGTAGTTACAGTCCTGAGATAGAAGTCACTACTGGTATGTGTATATTAGTACATGTTTTACATTACTATGAATTAATAGGTAAATCATCTATTCATATATCAAATCTATCATTTACTGCAATCAGTTACACAACAGCAGAGCTTAGCTGGGAGACCAGTGCTACTGATACTATTCAATCATTCTTTGTTCATCTCTACACTAATGCATTGACAAGCAAATTTTGTAGTTAATAAAATGTTATGAGTAGTTACTGAAAAAACCTGAAGCCACACAGAATGCATTTACTACGTTAAATTATGATAAAGGTCAACTTGATAGT
>NW_003546755.1:0-1939 GCF_000090795.2 Amphimedon queenslandica
CTATGATTTTTAAAATTGACCATAACTTCTGATGAGAATGAGATATAGCTGTGATTCAAACTTTAAAAGAATCCTTGAAAGAAGAGCTTTAAAATGATATCCATATTAAGTACTTTTGCTATAAAGCTTTTTTGTCACCTTTTCTTAAAAACATAATTAACGCCAATAAGGTGTCAAAAGTAAAATTTGGTGTGGCTCAACTTCTTTAATTATTTACAAAAATATATTCTATTTTTACTCCAAGTTTCACAATTCTATGTAAAAAACCACAATTGTTTCACCTATCTGCCTAACTATGTACTGCCGGCATCATCTCTAGCAGCATTTGCTAGCAGTACCAATGGTAATACAATATTATTATCATTAATAATTATGTTTTTCTAATTTATAAATCTTTCATTTTAAAATTAGATTGAGATAAACCATCATCATCTTCTGTAATATCAGGTATGTATAATTAAAAGTTAAAAATTAAAGATATTGAATGTTACATTTTCTATTTATTTTCACAGTTAATACCAGTACTGCAATGTTATCACCAGAAAGTAGTAGAATACAATTGCTGCCTATTATCTATTCAGCAGTGAGTGCAGTTACTATTGTTATTTTAATCATTGTCCTCATCACTATTGTTGCTTTATGCATGAGACGAAGAAAAAGGAGTGAAGGTATGAAATGTATAGATTTTACTTTAATTTATTTTGATTTAGTAATTGCAGAATTGATTGATAATAATCCAGCATATGGACAAGGTTTGTAGCAACTTAAAATTTTAATTATTGAACTTCTGTATAGTGTTACAGGTGGAAAATAATCAAAGGGTGAATGTCAATGTTGATGTTAATTCTGCCTATGAGACAATTGCAGAGCATAACCACAACAGACGTACAAACATCACAGATTATGAAACTGTTTTGTGATTTGAAATAGTTTTAGCAATCATTGATTCATTATAAATAAAATGTGCAGAGGCCTAAATATTCAGTTTAGAGTAAAATCATTATTATGTTATGTTGAATTGAAATCATTATAGATAATAGTGTAATTAACTTTAATATCTATGATAATTAATATTGACCACATGACCACACCCGTTTATCACGTGACATTACATACGTGGCAAACAAAACCGCAGATTTGCTGTGCACCATACTGCATAGAATAGATGGGTCCTTTGCAACTTTCCTTTTCCATCCTTGTAGAAGTCAATAGATGAGTTGGATCACCACTCGTCACGTGACTGATTTAGTAGGATGTGATCATCAGGACCCGCTTTGTTAAATTGGCCCGGCGGAATTGTCTCAATTATTTTACCATAGATACTACATACAGTCGGAGCAGATTGTATAGAGTCATAGTCTGAAAGTTTTTTATAATTTTAGGCCTGGGCAGCCAGCCACCTATTCGGTATAGACGGTATGACATCTTCTTTGAGACTGAGTTTCTTTATTTTGTGGGGACTCACTGTCTCCTGTCAAGCTGCTGGTGAGTATTAGTCTTGCCTATGATTGTGTGAGAAGTGTGTGTTTGTAAAAATGCTTGCCCTTTACTATCCTTTTTTAGCCTCTATGGGTAAAGTGGTAAAAGTGTAGATCTGCAATTGCCCTTTGTTACCACATTGTGTATAATGTATAGGCAAGTGATATGGTAAAAGTGTACAGTGATGGCTTCAGAAATTTTTAACAATAAATACATTGACTTCAGCCAGCTTTAATGCCATAATATTAAACCATACCTATGCCGTTCACGCGTATGTGTATGTGTATCTACCTATGTTCTGTATAAGTGAATTTAAATAACCTGTTGGGGTGTTTATGACTTTACATGCACATATGCTGTACTGCACTTTCCGTGTTATTAGTGGTTGAGCTGATAAGCTACATGTAGCTGTAGCTACATGTAGCTTATCATAACTCTTTCTAATTTATGTAGTCATACA
>NW_003546755.1:3218-4827 GCF_000090795.2 Amphimedon queenslandica
GGAGTGTTGTGAGTCTGTTTCGCAATAGGTAGAGCAGTTTCGTTTCTTCTCTGGTCACAAAGAACTTCTCACCCAGTACTGCTAGCCATTGTGAAGCCAACCAACCGACACTGACTTCCGGTGCTGTACTAGTGCTGTATGCAATATAACGGAACAGGCGGTGCCTTTGATGCGCCCACGTAGTATACTATAAATATATATATATATATATATATATATATATATATATATATATATATATAAGAAAATAGAATATAATATTGATATTATTTTTTTTAGCCTTTTCAATTGCTGAGTATGACACACAGCCACTGATACCTTCTATTTCTTTTGAAGTAATTATTTATTTTATTTTTATTAATTTTTGACACTTTGTATACTTTACAGCTTGGTTGTCCTCCATCAAGATGCCTTGTTTCACTAATGAATGGGAATACTGAAGTTACTGATATTATTAATGAAACTGAACATATAATTGAATTCAAGTTGTCACCATTCAGACATTATGAACTAACTGCTGTTGTTAAGAACTTTAGAGACAAGACCAGAGCAACTTGTAGCACCTCAATATGTAAGAAAGATTTATAATAATCATTATAATTTTTATTAGTACATATTCTTAATAGCTACGTTTCATACACAAGATCTTATCATCATTTCTACATATACCAATGGATCAGTTAGTGTACAGTGTGTGTTTGTATCAGGATCAACTGCTGATGGATGTCATGTGATATTTAATGATACTAGTAATGGAACAGTTCTGAATGTGTCATTAGTCTCACTACCACTGGTCCAAGAGCCTACACTGCTATCATTACCAGCTGGTAACTACACAGTGACAGCGTATGACAATGTCAATGGATCATTACATGGACCTGCTGTTCAATATCCCACACTGGTCGAAATTATCAAAATGCCTTCTACTTCTTCTAGTAGTACACATAACAGTAAATAATTAATTACTTATGATAATAATAATAACCCATCATTATTATAGGTAGTATGTCTCCTACTGCCAGTATTGAGATTATTCTTATTCCTATAAGTTCTACAACAATTCCTACACTTGGAACTGTAGCCACCTCGTCAACAAGTATGCATGAACACACACATGTATATACATGTGTGTGCATTGGATTGTCATTCTGTCCACACAGTTGAATTGATTTTTACGACCTAGGGCGTAGCCCTCAGGTCGTCCTATAATTGATTTCACCCACGTGCGATATATATATAATATTTGATTGTATGTCAACACTTCATTTCTTTTATACACGTTGTATTGGAGAAATAACAAGCCCTAGCAACCACCCGCCCACCCTACGTAAGTGGGTGTGGTCACGGCAAACAAAATGGTGGTTTGCACATGGAACAAAGTTATGAGCTTTCTAACAGTGAAAGAACATAGAGATACTGTCTAAAGACTTTTCTAGAAGCAGTAGAAGGTAGAGAGAACCCTCATGCATGTAAGTCTTAATAACAACTCAGCTGTACATGCAAGGTGGTGAAATCAATTATAGGAATATTTTTACACTGTTATGCTTGTTTAAATATATTTTTTGCCTTAGCAGTCTAGAGCTATATTTCTTCTTCTAGCAGATAAAGT
>NW_003546755.1:5640-7178 GCF_000090795.2 Amphimedon queenslandica
TTAACCAGGGCTCATTAATTATTCATAAAAATTAGGGGTGTGGTCAATTAATAAAATGACTAAAAAGTCATTTGATAGCTCACAAAAGCTAGTTACCACACTGAAATAACTGTAAAATGGAGCTGATACTAAGTATAAACAGTTGTGGCTATTAAAAATGAATTCTAGTGATGATCTCACTCCTAATAATAACAAGACACACCTTTTGGGTGTGGTTTTGGTTGAAAACTACCAGGGCAAAGCCCTGGCTTGCCCGGGCCTATAGCCGCCTATGGATTTAGCTAGCTAGTTGTTGACCACACCCATAGCTTATTTTAATTATTATTATAACTATGCAGTCAATAATAATAATTTTTTTCAAATTGCTTAAAATATCACAGTACAAGTAATACATATCACTCAGGTGAATTCCAGCGGGCGAGTCCATTGCACCATAGTGCTTCATTTTTACTATTTACTCTTGCTATTTGTATTAGGTGAAACTATTAATAATGCCAATAATTATATTGTACTTGTTGTGGCTGGTACAGTCACTGGTGGTGTACTGATAATATTGATCATGTTAACAGTATGTGCTGTGATCATTGTCAATAAGAGGAAAAGGACAAATGGAGTATTGATACGTTCTGGTAAATATTTAATATAATTGAAAAATTTTCATAGTGCTGCTTTAGAATTTCCTACTATTCAAGAACCACAAGCTGAGACCAATCAATATCAAGATGTTAATGAGTTGAGAAATGAAGCTGTACAACTGACTTATAGTAGACCAATAGGTGAGGAGGAGGATCCATATCATGTTGATTGGAGTAAGGTAGTTTATATAATTATAGAATATGCAATGTACTCACTTACATTTCTCCAAACATAGTGTTAACATTGTTATTCTATTGCTGACATTACTCTCTTCCATTATCTAGTTTCTAACTGTCAATCACACCATTCCTTCACACAATGTTGAGGTAAGTGTTCAAGTATTTTGATAATAGTACTGTTGTAATAGTAATAGAGTATTATAATAGAGTTTATTATTTACTGCCAGTGTATAGTGAAGAGTTATATTATACAAAATACTGTGTAGGAGGTATATATTTTTTGGGGGATTTAATTTCATGAAAATTTATTTTATCATACCAATAATGGTCAGTAGGAAAAAATGCAAAAGAATTTTTCTTGTGAATAGGTTGAACTTGAAAGGTGATTTACTGATTTTTGTGAAATATTTTTTCCGGGAAAATGGAAATACATGTATAACCCCTATACAGTATTGTACCATGTTATTTACTAGTGCACTGACATGTTCTGGTTATACAGTCAATCCTGTCTATTCTGGACACCTTGGGACCCAATAATACCCTAGCTCCTGATTATGAACCTGTCCTTATTTCAGAGGTTCATTAATACACATTACTATTGTATTGGGACTGATACTACCTGTCCTCATTATAGACCCCCTAGACGCTAAGACTGTTTTCAATGAATTATTTATGGTAGCCACCCACGATTTAAATTACTGATTGCAAGAAGCTCTCCACATC
>NW_003546755.1:8881-14504 GCF_000090795.2 Amphimedon queenslandica
TAATGTTTAATCATTATATATGTACATTTATGTTTGTCTTTTAGAGAGGAGGAGGTGTCACTGTCTATCCACCTGATGACATGTTAGTTGATAGTTACATGTACTTTTGTCTTACTCTTTTTTTTAATGTGATTATTTTAAATATCCTTTTTTATATTTTATAGTTCTGCCATTCCTCCTCCTCCTTCCTATGCTGCTACCATTGAACAAGAAAGTGCTACTGTGAGCAGTTCTCAGTTTAAAGTACCAGAACAAGTTACTGATGATGCTGCAGTGGTTCATGGAAAATATGGTAATGAATGTATATGTAGGAATCTATGAAATTTTGTTTTATTATAATTTTTAACAGGAAAATATCCACAAACAAATATTGAAGATGATTATGATATTAACACTCCTGTACAAGTTGAAACACGCACTAGTGATGGTAATTATTGATGTTTAAGTGTAATAATAATAATATTATTATTATTATTATCTTTTTGTAGCTCAAATTGTAGTACAGCCAAGGGCACCATTAGCCACTTTGGACTCAAATTTTGCAAATGATCGTAAAGGAGGACCTATTATTGTTGAGTCTCCAATGAAAGAATTTGCACCAATTCAGTTTCGAGAAACTGAAAAAAATGTGTTTTTTGAAAAGTCTCTTCTAGTTGATAGCTTATTTGAAGAGGATGAAATAGTTCGTGATCATATTTTTGATCATATCAGTGATGAGATGGTTGGAGTTAAGCCACGTCCAGTGGTATTGAATAGTAGGAAGAAGACAGGAACACTTGTAACAGGACTTGCTTCAAAGGTTGAATTGGTATGACATTTAATAATAATAATATCCATTACCAGCTGCATTATTTATCACTAACAGGCTATATATACTGCATGTCATGAAGTTCAAACAAGTAAAAATGAGTACCAGACACAAAAGGTTTTTGAATCACATGGTGAATATGATTATAATACTTTATTTTAGGTACCAAAAGTTATTACCCAGCACCCGTATTAAAGTGAACTTCTTGACATACATATTTGGATTTTGGACACTTTTTCACACTGCTTTGGACATTTAATGCTTGATTTTGTATTTACCTTTTTGTAATATTAGTATGTCTATAATCAAGGATATCACTCTTGATATTATGTACTCTTGCTATAATTATTATGCAAAGAGCCAAAGACAATTTGATTTAATCTACATGCATTGCTATCTATGCAGTGCAGATACTATAGTGTAATTATAATCTTCAATTAATGACCAGGGAGGGATGGATTGGGATTTCCCAGGGAAATTCCCCTATACACGCCCTTTATATTAAGAAAGAAACGGAAACTACAGCTAGATACTAGACATGGCCTCCTTCGGTTGCTGCTTAAGCTTCATCATTACTTTTACACTTCTCTCACTGCCACAAATCTTTTGTAGCTGTCCAGAGAGCATCTCCCATTTTAACAAGACTATAATAGACAATGGTAAGAGAACTAAACGCTGTGTTAGTCTCGCTGGCCAGACCATTCCCCAGCCTACAGTCATTGGGGTGGACGCCAATGATTGTAGGCTGGGGAATGGTCTGGCCAGCGAGACTAACGCTGTGTTTAGTCTACAATTATTGTCTATGTTTACAGGTCTTGGACCTTTAAACGCTACGGAATATGTTGGCGGGACGACAACCTTTACTGGAACTGTTCCTGCTACATGTAGTCTGTTAAGACTCTACATTGATGGATGTTATTCATCAAAAATTAACGTTAATATTACTAATATTGGTAATAATATGAAAAGACTTTCATATGTGACCCCAGTTCTGAATATGTCTCATGATGGGACAGCATACGATATATGCACTCATTGCGGTGGTGACCGTTATGAGTGCTTTCCGACTGCTACACTTAAAGTGAAAGGTGAGACTGAAACTTATTATTATTATTATTATTATTATTGTGCTTTTGCTAAAATAAATCAATAAATAAATTCATTTGAATCTGCTGAAATGCATAGCATAATAATTATGTATCAAAAAATGTAATAAAAATTGCGGAGCTATTTTTTGGAAAATTGGCTTGTTTTTTAAATGGCCATAACTCAAAAATTTGAGCTCAGAATCAGCTCAAACTTTCTACACAGCATAAGTACATCAATATGTATCAGAAAATGTAATAAAAATTTGGGGTGATTTCGGAGCCATTTTTTGGAAAAAACCATGGGCTATAGTACAGGGAAATTTTCAGAAATTGGCTCATTTTAAAATGGCCGTAACTTGATAATTTGAGCTCAGAATTGACTCAAACTTTCTACACAGCATAAGGACATCAATATGTATCAGAAAATGTAATAAAAATGTGGGATGATTTCGGAGCCATTTTTTCAAAAAAAACCATGGGCTATATAGCCTTGGGTGTTTTCCAGAATTTTGGCATTTTCTTAAAATGGCCGTAACTTGAAAATTTGAAGTCAGAATCAGCTCAAACTTTCTACACAGCATAAGTACATCAATATGTATCAGAAAATGTAATAAAAATTGGGGGTGATTTCGGAGCCATTTTTTTGAAAAAACCATGTAAATTTCCGAAATCGGCATATTTTAATGTTATAACAAAATTGCTATTGCACATTATTTCATTTTTATTTATTTTTATATAGACAAACCAGTGTTAAATGTAAATGCCATTGCTACTTGTAATGGTATACAAGTGGAAGGACAGAAAGATAATGACACAGTCATTATGGCCACAGTGAAGGACTCTCTTAATCACACTGTGCTTCATTGCAACATTTCATCTTTGCCAAATTCGATTAATTATACTGTACTCCCTCCTGATATTGACTTTAATATTGAATTTGCTGGTGTTAATCCAGCTGGAGTGGGAGAACCGTTGGAACAAGCAGTTTCATTTGAGAATTGTAAAGTTACTATTAAAAGTGGTACAATTTTATTCCCTTTATTTAGTGATATATTTTAAGATAAAGTTAGTTAAAGTTTTATATGAAGATAATAAAGTGAAAGCCATTATTAGATTTGCTGTAAGTCGTTGATTATTATTACTATTATTATTATTATTATTATTATTATTATTATTATTATTGTTATTATTATTTCTATTTTTTTATAGTTCGATAATACTTGTATAATGTCAAGAGCACATGCTATGCATGTGAAATCCACCTGTGCTGTTGGAGGGAGTAGATCATTCAGTATCAGTAATAGCAATACCATTACTGTTGATATGTTACAAAGTCGGCGTAAGTGTACGTTTACTTTGTCATCAGGAAAAACCAGTCATACCACTGCCTTTTATGGTAAGTATAGTACTCACTAATTGATCATGTGATATACTTGGAATGTGGAGAGTTCAGGTCACATGATGTTTACAGTTGGAGAGATTAACCACAATAGGGACAAAAATAACAAATTTCTCTCTCTCCCCCCCTTACTCACACACACACACACACACTCTCTCTCCCTCTCCCTCCTCTCCCTCACCCCCTATTAATTAGACACAAGACCTGTTACAGCTACTATACGCCCTCACAACACTACTGATGGGTATTTCAACTTTACTGGACGACTATTGCAAGGTGTACTTGGAATCGTCATTCAAATCGTGAGGTCTAATAATACCATCCATTCAACGCAATATGTACCAAGAGACTCTCCACATAATAATCAAATTAAAGGATCAAACACAAAGCAACTTGAAGATGGCAACTATCGTGTTAATATCTATCTCATGAAAGCTAATAAAACTTTTGATCCTTCATCCCTCATCAAAACAATACAAATGTATTGTATTATTTCTACAGCTACAAATACTATGTCAATTACTACACCTGAGACTAGAATCCACACAAGAAAAGGCTAGACAAACATGCATTAATATCATTATTAGTATAATTCCTTAATAGAATTGGCTATTGGTCTCATAATATTTGCTGTTTTAGTAGTAGCTTCATTCTTTGTTATCCTACTATTTTGTTTTTCGCCAAAGTTACAAGGAATATTTAAAGGTAAGATCACACAATTCTTGTTTATTATAATTATTGTGACATTTCTTTTTTATACTTTAGATTTTGATGTAAAAAAACTTTGGTAAGAATTTAAAGGCCTTTTCACACTGGCACAAGTAATGCGCATTAATTGTGTTCACACTAGAGTGGTTTTGAATTAATGTGCATCAGTCTCACTTCACCCCCAGAGGTGGATTGATGTGAAGTGATACGCTTTGATCAATGTAAACCAATGGCAACAAGAACACAAAATGATACACAATTCAGCTGCTAGTGTGAACACGATCAGTGCACATTATTTCAGCTGTATCAACAAAGCGCATCAAAGCGCTTTGAAAACTGTGCCAGTGTGAAAAGGCCTTAATTTTGTTGCTACAAAACAACTTTTAATTTTTATCAAGCAATAGCTTGTAAGTTATACCTATCTATCTTCACTATAGTCAATCTAGCTATGTATTTGACTCTCAATGGCTGATGGGAGTAATACAATTACCACCTTTTCTTTCTTTTAATGATGAAGGAAGCTGTCAATCTTCAAAGGAAGATTGCCGGTATTATAATAATTTATGGTCAGTATATTTCACATGTACATATTTTGTCTTGTGTGTGTTTATGTGTTTAGTGAAAGTAAAAATACTGTTGGAGCAGTAACAGGAAATGAAAGTCCAGCTGTTGCATATTCGAAACCTGAGACTGATAAAAAAGCACCAGAGACTGAGTAAGAAATACAGTGATAGCAATAATGATAATAATGATTATGATGATGATGTTACTATCATTTATAGTGGCAATCAGTCAACAATGAATAGCACACCCTATGTCAGTTTTCAATCAGAAAGTGATCTTTTGCCATCACCAGATAAAAATGAGCAGTTTTTAAATCAGGATTTTAACTCTGGTCCTTCTGGCTTTGTCGGTAATCCTCTAAATGCTCCTCCTCACATCGTAGTTAACACATTGGACCAGAAACCAACATTCCCTGTTCCGGTAGCTAATTTCGCTGACAACCTTGTTGTACTTGAATCTGAAGTTCGAAAAAGGAAATTGTCTCGCGCTTTTTCACAAGAGGGTGAAACAAAACAGGAAGTAAGTGGTGATTGTATGTTGCTTTTATTAATACCGGTATTGTTTTGTTCACAAGGATAATAATGCTACTGCTGCTTTTGTATTTCCTCATGAAGTATTTGACACAGCTGGTGACAAGAAGACTCAACCTCATTAGGAGGAACACTTTTGCTGCCTCATTAGGAGGGAAATCTTGCTATTGTTTGTATTATTGCTGCTGTCTTTAACGCTGCTTATGCTAAATTATTTGTATAGATTTGTTTCTTTATGTCATTATTACTGCTGACATTTAACAAAATACTTTGTATCCTATAGCTCATAATCTTGAGCCAAATTTTGGAGCAATAAACTTTAAAAGTTCAGAAGGAAATCCAATTTTGGTTGCATGGAATCAGTTCAAACTACATAAGAATATGTATAATATCAGTATCAGGAAATAGTATAAAATTGGAAAATTCTCTCCTTGTCAATTCGGTAAAACATCATGTACTATCCTTGCCTGATTTTGGAGCAGCTTTAAAAATTTGTAAAAAAAATTAAGTTTCATTGGAATCAGTT
>NW_003546755.1:15553-18866 GCF_000090795.2 Amphimedon queenslandica
TGTTTGGAGTAACACATCAGCATGTTTGAACTTCTCTGATGCTGCAGTCTCAGCTATTGAAGGAGATAGCACTCAAGTATATAAAGTGCATGTCTTTATTAGATTATAAAACCAATTTTTAAAAATCTATTTTGGACTGATACAAATAATACGTAAGTTTCAATGTTATTTTATCACAGGAAAAACAATTGCAGTTATCAACTGCGATCGTTTTATGGTCATAAAGTGAAGAAGATGATTAACAGTGAGGTGGCTGTATTGCTTTTTATATTTATAATAGTCTCTCTGGCAGTGGATGGAGCTGGTAAAATAAATAACTCCATCATTAGTTCCTGTAATTGTCATTTTGTTTCTAGTCATAACAGTACCTCCAGCACCAGTAACAGTTCCTCCTTTTACAACAGCAACATTTACTTGTGAAGGAACTGGTGATGTACTGAACTGGTTGGTTCAAAGTGCTGTACTGACTGGCTCCATTGCACAACAAAGACAAATAACAGTCACTACTACCACTGTTAACAATACTATCTTCTTATCAGTACTGACTGTTAATGCTATACCTGATAATGATGGACTGGGAATTGGCTGTGAAGTTATTTCTTATAATCTCTCAAATCCTTTTAATCCTTTTGATCGTGTGATATCAAACAGTGAGCTAACTATCAGAGGTAAGTTTAGTATAAAATCATGCTTTTAATATTCTATAAATTATTATAGGTGTATCATCTGTTGAAGATCTTCTCTTTAACTTTTCCTCAACTAACTCACTGATCATAACATGGTCACCTCCTGTTTACTTTTCAAATGATATTCCCATTGACTCTCCTGTCAGTTATGAAATACAAGTCATTATTGGTGATGAAAGATCCATTGAAGACACAATTACAACAAATACAAATATTGTTGAAGTTTACAATATCACTCAATGTGATACATTTAGTGTCAGTGTAACTGCACATGTTGATCAGTACACATCAAATAATGAAACCAAAGAGAATTATGAAAGTAAATTTAAGTTCAGGCATCAATAATGCTATTTTTCAATAGATTGCAGCATTGAAATTCAGAAAGTTTTTCAGACATTTGATGAAGCTATTATATTTTTCAAAGTAATGAATCAATTATTTTAAAACATAAATTTAATAAAACAATAGATAAAATGCTCACCCTTGCTATGCAGTAAGATTATATTGGTTGAAGTTTTGTATGATGACAACATTTACTCAAAAAATGTTCATTTTTTTGAGGAAACTTCAAACCAGATTGATTGCCTAGCTATGAACTATTCAGCAGCAAACTTGTTACCATTTCAACACTATCAACTTGTGCTTAAATTGTTGAGTTTAATGATGGTTAATGAAGATCAGGATATCAAATTTATCTGTAAGCATGTACTTTTACAGAAAAATGTCATTGTAATTTCCTTAAGCTACATATAATGTACAAGATGTGCTAGTATCTACTGAAGGGAATGGATCAGTTAGTGTACAGTGTGTGTTTGTACCAGGATCAACTGCTGATGGATGTCATGTGATATTTACTGACACTAGTAATGGAAGGAATGAATACTTTAATATAACTGGATCAGATAATAGTGCACTGGTAACATTATCAATTAGTGGTAATTACTCACTGACAATTTATGATCTTGTCAATGGGTCATTATTTGGACCTGCACTGTGCTATTCCACACTAGTTGAGGTTTTAATTATTACCATACCAGTACCATCACTTTCAAGTATACCTACTAGCAGGACCAATGGTAATACTGGCATTAATATCATTTTATAATTCCTTCATTTAGACTGGAGTATAATGAGTGAAACAGTCTCATCACCTTCAACATCAGGTATAATTCTATATTGATGCATAAAGTTACAGATTATGTGTCATTTTTGCAGTGCATGCTACAATTTTATCACCAGAAAGCAATAGATTGCTGCCTATT
The DNA here is from genome assembly GCF_000090795.2 of Amphimedon queenslandica. NCBI lineage: Eukaryota > Metazoa > Porifera > Demospongiae > Haplosclerida > Niphatidae > Amphimedon > Amphimedon queenslandica. The sequence continues at coordinate 17,502 of NW_003546755.1, forward strand.
ATCTTTTCAGCATTGGGTGCAGTTATTTTTGTGATTGTTGCTGTACTAATTGCTACTACTGCTTTTTGCATGAGACAAAAAAAGAGAAATGCAGGTATATTATTAAATTCTTTTATATCTACGGGTCAACAACTTGACTGTGGATGCTCACACACTCTAATTATGTATAATTTTAGTAACTAAAGAAGTTGAAAAAGAAGTAATCAATAATATTAACCCAGCATATGGACAAGGTTTGTAGGCCTAGCTATTTCAAAAAAATTAGTATCTATACATATTGATTGCACTTTTTCATAGTTTTACAGGTGGAAAATCAGAGGCCTATTGTCAAAACTGATGTTAATCCTGCCTATGAGACACTTACAGCCAAACACAACCACATGGATTATGAAACTGTTTGGTAGATTAGATCTACAGTTGTTCACGTCACTAATTTACGTCACTAATACGTCACTTATTTGTGTTAGATAGACGTCATTTTTAGTTAACTTAACTCACGTGATTAGATCTATAGGCGCTAGGCGTTAACGATTTAACATACGTCGTTACCTCCTCATTAGCGCAACTCTAAGCTGCCTTATCTTTGATCTCTTCCAGTCATCCTATTCCGTGATGGCAAAAAAGACACTCATCTCTTTTATTATCATGGGCCTCATAATTTATGGAACTAAAGCTGCCGGTGAGTGCACTATTGTAACATAGATATAGACAAAAATAATTTTACAATTTTGTAGTTCGGGCGTTTATATATATAATATTGTTATTGTTGTTGAGAGAGAAGCGTGATTGAGTTATGATGATTATTTTATCTGACCATAGTTTTGCTAGTGCAGATCCTTTAGGGCCTGGTGCAATGTCCACCAACCAGACTGACCCACAGCATTTTTTTCTGTCAATATTTTATTTGCCTCATTAATGCTGTTTCACAGTATTACTCTAGTCCTGATGTTACGTTGACACTGGAATAGAATTTGGTTTTATTGGCCTAGCGTCATATTGTAAACCTGCCTTTATACATAACAACTCTCACATGAATAGAATACTATTATACTGTATTGTATGGATACAAAATAGACTACCGTATAAGTGGGTTTTTTAGGTTGCAAATTTTGTAAATTTTGCGGAATCCATCCTGATTTGGGAAAATAAAATCAGTGAAAATCAATTTAATACAGTATCCTCATGGCACACGTGGTAGAATTTGCAAAATTAAAATCCGCGAATTGGAATTTTAGTAGATTTTGAGAAATATAATTCCCTCGAAACAAACCACTTATACGATATGTCATGAAGTGCAAAAGGTATAGACCACCCGTGAATAGAAAAGTTAATTGGAAAAGTTATGAATTTCATTAATTTTATATA
>NW_003546755.1:21735-33955 GCF_000090795.2 Amphimedon queenslandica
AATAATTCATTAAGTTCCTCTTCATTAGGTACTACTCCTCCCCTTCAGTCTACTGTCATTGCTAGTCCTACAGTCACTGAAACACCTGGAACTGAAACTCCCTCATTAACAAGTATAAACACATAACATACTCATACCTTATGTTATTATTTATAATAGCTGGTAAAATTACTAATGATGCCAATATTTTGATTGTTGTGGCTGGTACAGTTGGTGGTATTGTAGTGATAATATTGTTCATAATAATAATAATAATAAGGGCTATGATCAGCTTTGATAAGAGAAAGAAGGAGAAAATAGAAATATCGAAACGCTCTGGTAAATATGCCATTATTATAGATAAACCTATTGTATGAGGCTATTATAGAAATTGCTATTTCACAGCAATCACAAGCTGAACCTAATGATTATCAAGAATTTTATCTAACAGTTATTGAAAGTCCTAAGAGTGAGGTAATCTAATACTCAATAAATTAATACTAAAATAAATAGAATAAAATAAATCACACAGCTTTTTGAGGTAATTAATTGATTTAATTCTAATGAATTAACTGTAACTTTATAACTTTAAATTTAATTAGATGTAATGAGTTATTATTACAACTTACCATAATTATCCTTATCATTATTTTGACCAAATATATTGCCTTCATAAAATTTTACAGAAGGCAGCCAAGTTTTTAAAAATTTATTCCAAATTTTCAAGCTTTATACTCTAGTCAGTATCAGTGTAACATCATACGTACTAATTTTCCTATCTCTATAATGAGATTCACAGTGTCTATTTCTTACCTTAATGATTATCATACTATTGTTGATCTGGTTATTGATATTGTGTTTTAATGTTATTCAGGGACCAATGAATCAATGCGATCAACACCTTACATCAACAACCACACAAGAAACAACTTTTAAGGACAGTATATCATCAACAACATCAAATGATACTATTCATGATACTGAGTACACTACTGATCCTCCTGTTAGAGTTAATGTCAGTAATGACAACGCTACTGCTACTGTTGCTCCTACTTATGCTTCTATTGCTAAAACTGATACTACTGTTCCACCTGCTGATGATCAAACGGTTGAATATAATACTATTACTGGAGATATTTATAAGGTAATTATTTTAACTTATTTTATAATTAATATTATCATTATTATTAGAGAGGGGGTGTTAAGTTTTGTCATCATGACAATGCTAGCAATATTGTTACTGGAGATCTTAACTCAACTACCAGTGAAGATGAGGTACTACATTACACATAATGGCATAATTATTTATTATTATCTGATATTAGGTTGCTGCTGATCTGTCAGATAGTCCCACTACCTATAATAATTCAGACACCACTAGTGATCCTGTCAGTAAATGCAGTGCTGAGTCACCTCAGGCTTCATCAAATGGTTACACTTATTCTAAAGCTAAAGAAGAATCTCACACAAAAGGAGCTTCTAGTCTTTGTGTTACACCACCAGTTGAACAACCAAAAGATGGTTAGTATAAATGTTTTATGTCATTTATTTTATTTTCCTTGGACATTCTTTACAGACAACACTGCTGCTACTTTTCAATTCAGGCAGCATAGTGCCAAGCCACATCAATACATAAGTTGACGGCATAATATATCAATATATCAGCATTTATCAGTTTAATATAGTTTATGTTGATTGCAGTTATGTGTATATTCAAAAGAGTTCTCTGTTCCTTATTCCTTCGTTATTAATTTTGTTCATTTTTTACCTTATTTTTTTACATTAAATTTAAGACTTTAAAGTAATTTTTTCATTAATTTATAATAGTTATTTTGGAGTGTCAATTATTATTATTATTATTATTATTATTATTATTATTATTATTATTATTATTATTATTATTATTACTATTATGTGTTAATCTTATTACTTAACCCTTATTATAATGTTAATAGTAATATCACTAGTTTAAAATTAAATTAATTATATTAATAAAAGCATTAAAAATGATGAGTTTAGGATACTAAAATAATTTATTATTATTATAAAATAAAAAATACAAAAATGATGCTTATAGTAATTCAATTTAGTGGAATCAACTCAGAAAGGCATGTATTATGCATCAAAAAATGATAATAAAAATTAAGCAAGCTTAATTTAAAACAAAAATTAAAAGAAAAAAGCTTAAGCTTAAGCTTAATTTTAAGCAAGCTTAAAATTAAAACAAGCTTTTACTGGCTCAATTTTGGAGCAAATTTAAAAATTTATAAAAATCCAATTTCTATCAAAGGCAGTTCAAACTTCAAAAAAATAAGAATATGTATGCATTGTAAAAATGAAGAAATATCTCCTAGTAATTTTTGGTGAAATTCAATCAAAGACCCTGTATTTGGACTTTGGCCAAAATATTAAAAAAACCAAATTTAAATTGGAATCAGCTCAAACGTGATACATGTACTACATAAGTACATGTAATATCAATAAATATGAGAGCGGCTTGAATAGGTGAAAAATAGTGATTATATCACTAAAAAATAACACAATAATAAAACAACCAACACAATAATAATAATAATAATAATAATAATAATAATAATAATAATAATAATAATAATAATAATAATAATAACAACAATAATACCAATATAGTACCAAACTATTAGTACACACATACAAACACACACTCACTAACAGTCAGTCAAACTCAATGTATTGTTGATCCTGTACATTGACCGCAAGTGGCCTGTGTAGTCCTGGTGGTACTGCCGGGGGTACTGCATAAGCTGGACAAGGTTGTATCTCAGGTAATGCTTGTATATTAACAGCATGGACTCTTCTCTTCTCTTCAATGTTATTATACATTGGTTCAGGAGGAGGAGGGGCTGAGGAGTGAACAGGAGATAAATATGAGGAATGAGTTTTGAAACTGGTTCCTTTTAATGTTTGGAGTAACACGTCAGCATGTTTGAACTTCTCTGATGCTGCAGTCTCAGCTATTGAAGAAGAAAAAAGAGAAAGAGGGAGGGAGGTATGTCAATATGTATCAGAAATAAAACATTAGAATGATTTCGGAGCTGTTTTTTGAAAACAAAACCATGGGCTATAGTACAGGAAAATTTTCAGAAATTGGCTCATTTTTAAAATGGCAGTAACTTGTAAATTTGAGCCCAGAATCAGCTCAAAATTTCTACACAGCATAAGTACATCAATACGCATCAGAAAATGTAATAAAAATTTGGAGTGATTTCGGAACCATTCAATTGTCAAGTTTTTGTTGTCGCTGAATAATTATTGCAATCAAATATTTTGCCAAGTGTGTATACTTTATTGACTAATCTTGACTTACTTGTTATTGGAAGATGCAGTCATTGATGACAAGTGATCGTATTAAATAAACTTGCTTTGTCCTGTGATATGCACCTGTGTATTTACACAGTTACTACATGCTCATTTGATAAAAGCATGTTATTATAATCTTTACAAAAAGTGCTGTCAAAAAGCAAAAATGATTAAGAATGGATCAGGTCTGAGTCTCACTCTCTTGTTCTTGTTGATCTTGTCAGTGGATGGAGCTAGTAATAATGTGTGATGAATGTACTTCATGTTTTGATTGTTCTTCTAGATGTATCAGTTGGTCCTACCTCTGTTACTGTTCCTATTTATGAGACAGCAAGTTTTACTTGTGAAGGAACTGGCAATGTACTGAATTGGCTAGTGCATAGTGCTACACTAACAGAGTCTATTAAACAACAAAGAGATATATCTGTCATTACTACTAATGAAGGTGGTAGCTTATCATCAATATTTAATATCACTGGGTTGCCAGTTAACAATGGAATTGGAATTGGTTGTCACATAGTATCGTATCCACCTTTTGAACAAGTGTTCTCTAACACTGGTGCTACACTAACAATAAGAGGTTAGTACATACATTATGATTAGTAAAGTATATTATCAATTAATTTATCTCTATTAGGAATATCACCAGTTGAAGACATACAATGGTCTAATGATAATCAGTTATTGTCATGGTCTCCTCCTTCTTTCTATTCTGATGATATTATTTCAGGAGGTTTTGCAATTACAGATACAGTTTATAATGTACTAGTGAATGGTATCAGTTATACTAACACTACTGATACTAGTGTATGGTTGAATACTACTGGATTACCTTGTACTAATGTTACTGTCAGTATTACTGCATCTATTGGACAGTATGTATCACAGTATACTTTTAACATTGCTGCAGGTAAGTGTAAAGCTTAGTTATATGAAATACTCTACTCTATTATAGACATAAATTACACTATCAGTATATTAAATTACACTCTGATGTATGATGATATAAGTGGTTTGTTCTCTATTAATTTAATAAACTTGGTAATGATAGTTGTCTAATTTATAAATCACTTTGCATCATTAGGTAAACAGTTCAGCACAATCCTGTAACATTACCATATATGGTAATTTATATCCTGATGAAGGAGTGATACAGACCCCATATCATACCAGTACTGATGGACTAGTGTCATATACAATGACTGGATTAAAACAATGCAAGGTCTATACTGTTCAAGTCATTGTATTGAATTCCTTATTTGGTATTGAAGATCAAGATAATGTCACTATCAGTAAGTCTACATTTATTCTGTTTTAAATTTGCATACTCTACCTTAAGCTACATACAATGTACAAGATGTGCTAGTATCTACTGAAGGGAATGGATCAGTTAGTGTACAGTGTGCGTTTGTACCAGGATCAACTGCTGATGGATGTCATGTGATATTTACTGATACTAGTAATGGAAGGAATGAATACTTTAATATAACTGGATCAGGCAATACAATAGTATCAGTATCAACCAGTGGAGTATATAATGTAACTGTTCATGATATTCTTGATGGGTACATTACTCCATGGGCTTGTGTACAACCTAAACACGTATACATCATTATTCCTTCTATTGTCTACAGCAGCAGTTACAGCATAATACATAGCACTGGTAAGTATTGATGAATAATAAGTGTTAAAGTGTCTTAATTTACATGTAACCTTTAGGTATGTTATCAATGGAAGTAGAATACTCAACAGGTATATTGTTGAACTTGAAATTATTTATTTTACTCTTAAACAGTTTATACTGTTCATAGTGATAACCCATCTCCATATCTAGTGATGATATCTGCTACAGTGTTAGTATGTACTATAGTTGGTACATTATTTCTAATAATGCTGCTGATTGTAATCATCACTACTAGTATCTCGTGTGTCCTGAAAAAAAAGAGGGAAGGTAGCTGTTTTGTTATTTTAATAGTATATTTTTAAATTTTAAAACCAAAGGTTCCGTCAAGATTACAGTGAATAATCCAGCATATGGACAGAGTAACTAAGATATCATGATGTTAAATATCTAATTTACTCATTTCTAGTTCAACAAACAGCAAGACCTCTACAGTCAGTACAAGTATTAAACACAAATGTTAATCCAGCATATGAGACTGTTGTTGTTTAATTATGATTAGATCTAATTAAAACACTATAGTAGATTAATCAATTATTGGGCAAAGCCTTTACTGATAAGAATTTCCGATTCTTGAGTGATATGGAGAAAAATTTCACTTTTTATTGTATACAACTGCTTCGTTTGCTCATAGAAAATACACAATGTCCGAGACTATGTCTTGCCATCTTTTGCATTCTTGTTTAGTTTTTTTTTTTTTAATTAATCTAGATCTATCTTACATAAATTTATCTGAAACCACCACGCCCAGTCGCCACTTTTTGGTATTTACCGAGATATTTACTCATGGTGGCGAATGTGGTGATTCTTGTCTTCTTACTATTACTACAAATAAGTGTTTTCATCCCAAAGGAAATACGCAGTGCTGGTAAGTAATGGGTATTAATAAAATCTAAATAACTGCATGTTCTTCTAGATATATACATAACAGTTGGTCCTACTGATTCTGACATCACTGTTCCTATTTATGAGACAGCAAGTTTTACTTGTGAAGGAGCTGGCGATGAACTGAATTGGATAGTAGGGAGTGATTCACTGACAGAATCAGTTAAACAACAAAGAGATATATTCTTTACTGATCCTGCTGTTGGTCCTGGTAACTTATCATCAGTACTTACTATCACTGGGTTACCTGATAATGATGGGATTGGGATTGCCTGTCAGATAATATCATATCCACCACTTGAACAAGTGTCCTCTGGCACTAGTACACTAGCAGTAAGAGGTTAGTATATACATTACAATCAGGCCACTCCAATTAAATTCATAGTTTCTCCTTACACTTGCGGCACTGATGCGGGCGGGCAATAAGTTAATTTTGATTATAAATTTTGATTAAAATAATAATAAAGTTTCGACAAAGTAGCAACTATACCTGATTCCTTGTTTATCAATGAACTAAAGAGCGGTGAAGAGCCGAATTATTCTTCAAAAAAGAGTGAAAAGACACTTCAAAGACACGTGCTTACATTATTGTTATTTTTAATATTTTTAATTGAAAAATTGAAATATCGCTGCGGGTGAGTGGGTGGGAAAGGAGAAACTACAAATTTAATTGGAGTCGCCTTAAGTATAATAGTATTATATTCATTATATAATAGGAATATCACCAGTTGAAGACATACAATGGTCTAATGATGATCAGTTATTGTCATGGTCTCCTCCTTCTTTCTATTCTGATGATATATTTTTAGGAGGTTATTCTATTACTACATATAATGTACTAGTGAATGGTATCAGTTATATCAACACTACTGATACTAGTGTATGGTTGAATACTACTGGATTACCTTGTACTAATGTTACTGTCAGTATTACTGCATCTATTGGACAATATGTATCACAAGGGAGAGAATATAATTTTAGCATTGCTACAAGTAAATATGAATAAATTTTTTAATTTTATTACTAGATATATTTTAGATCGTACTATTTATAAAAAAAGTATTACAATGACTTTTAATGAATCAAGCCAAGCATTTGTTGCTAATCTTACTACCTTAGTAAGCTTATCATTACTTCTATGACTTTATAACTATGTTATTTTTATTAGATACATAGCAATGTTTCGTGTAAGTATACAATAGTTAGTAGAGTTTATCCTAATGAAGGAATGGAAAAAAGCACTCAGTTAGTTGAAGCAAATGGAAAAGAAAAGATATTTTCATATGGAATGGCTGGATTAAAAACATGTACAAACTATACTGCTCATATAAAGACTTATGAAAATACTACTGTATGTGTAGTTCAATTTTGTAAGTTGTATTTCTTTAAGTTAATGTTTATCATATTTAACCTTAAGCTACATACAATGTACAAGATGTGCTAGTATCTACTGAAGGGAATGGATCAGTTAGTGTACGGTGTGTGTTTGTATCAGGATCAACTGCTGATGGATGTCATGTGATATTTACTGATACTAGTAATGGAAGGAATGAATCCCTTACCATATTAGGATCTGATAATAATAAAACAATATATCTATCATATAGTAGAACATATAATGTAATAGCACACGACATTATTGATAATGGCAGTATTGCTCCATGGACTTGTGTACAACCTAAAAAATTCAATGTGACTATCATACCATCCATTAGTATGTTAGAAACATTTTAATTTTATTATTACTCTTATTATTATTAGTTAGCACCACTAATTCTGTTGATTCAATGTCTTCTAATATAAATGATGTTCTTATGTCTCCATTACCTTCTCCAACTGACATTACTGAGGGAACTGATGATGGCCCATCACCTGGTATGAATGAATACATAATACTAATGTGATTATGTTATAAAATAATAGGTTCAGAAACTGGTAGTAACTCCAAGTTTTATATCATTTCTGGAGTGATTTCTGGTGCTAGTTTATTGGTGATACTCATAGTAATACTCATAGGGGTAGCATTGTTACTGATGTGTAAGAGACGAGCTCAGGTTGTTTCAGATTCAGGTATAGTATAGTATATAAATGTTGATAGTCTATTATTATTGTGTAGGAATTGCTACCTGTCATCAGCCACAAGCAGTGATGAGTCATTATGAGATACATGATCCTAATGGATCAGTAGCTATTGATATGTCAAATGATGAAAGGTCTTCAGCTCCAACAACTGAACCAGTACAAAGGAATATAGTGGATCATTATCCTACTGATAAATTACTAGCTATTAAGGTGGGTATTAATTATGACATGTAATTATTTCTAGCAAGTGTACTTAGCACTTGCTAAAAATGGAATTTTTAACTTGCTTAATGGGAATTTCACTGTTGATTTTCTTTCTATTTTTGCTAATATCAATAAATCAGGGTCCCCTTGAAAACACTAAAATTTAAGAGTGCAATTAATACTCACCCTAAGCTATACTGAATGATGAAATGTAATGTAATGATGTCAATGCTTATGAAAATGTCTATTATAGGGACATTCTGTTCAACAGAATAATTCTTATTTCACTACAACTCCACAAGAGGTACCGTATACTGGGAAATTTTCAAGTAGCCAAATTTTTGTAGATTTTATGTTTTCTTGCTCCGTCACGAAAATAAAAATCGTGAAATTCTGAATTTTTATTGCCATGTGGTGGAGTTTACAAGCTATTCGCGAAAATATTATTTCGTGAAATCTTACAAATGCAAAATTCACGAAAATTTAGTGACGCGAAAATATCCCAGTAATAGGGCCAGTATACGGTAATTCAATATCACTTTTTCCTTAGTACCTCAATAGAGTAGCCATTTATACTAGTCAGGCTTCAACCTATGCACTTATGTGTACATGTTCAATTGAAGTGTGATTATGTAAGAGTTGTGTTGTTATTATAAAATATGCTGTGCTGTCATTCTGTTTCTCATCTCTATAATGAGATTTATGAACCATACTCCTTCATTATATTGATGATAACAATTTATTGTACACTAACAATTTGTAATGACTAACAATTAAGATTCAGGAAGTATGGTTTATTCATTTTTTTATTATTAGAGACAAAAACTAAATATCTCATCGCCATCACATAGCATTGGCTCTGTTGATTCACCTTCGAACAGTACTACAGTGATACAACATGATGATGAGACAACTGGCAATACTGGTCCTACTGTTACTCTTAGTAGCAACACTGCTACTTATGCTGATATTGGTAGGAGGACTGATACTGCTAATGTACATGTACCACCACCTACTGTTGAACGTGTTGAATATGCTTATGTTGCTGGAGATATTAGCAAGGTAAATTAATAACAGTTAAATGTACATGTTAATGGAATAGTTACATTAGAGCGGTGAGGTTAATACTTACAAGGTTGAAGGCATTTGTGATGAGGTAATACGTCGTAACGTCATGTTTAATTATAATGTTATTATTATCTAATATTAGGATTCAAAGGTTTCTTCTGATTTTGTCATTAAACACAGTGCTGTTGCTGTGTCAAATACTGACTCACCTCAGGCTTCACCATTTGAAGTTGAACAATCAAAAGATGGTTAGTAGGTAGCTATATATAATGTGTATTGACTCATAATATTTTTAATGTGTTATTTTTTATTTATTATTAATTATTTTGTTTAATTTCAGATTCATCCAGTCGTTGGTTTGAATACCTCTTTGATGGTAATAATGAGTCTACTCCTCTTCCTGTCTGGATATTCCCTCATCAACCACATAGAGATAACAATATTGCAGCTGCTACTTCCACACAAGATGGAGAAAAGATTATTCTTTGTTATGATGATTTGGCTATAATGCCTCTTGAAAACCTTGACGATACTTCTGGTGTGATGATAATTCCTTGTAGACAACTACAGCAACTGGAAGTAGAGGAAGAAATAAATATTGAAGTATCAGTGTGTTAAGAAGAAGTGCAAGCTTTGGCAATAAGGAAAGACAACATTAATATTGGATAGTTTTAAATGTACAAATAAATGATGCAACAAAACGACAGTATTAGATCTAATTACTCTGATACTAGTAATTCTACTACTCATTTTAAATTTGCTTTTTTGTATTTTTGCAATATAATCTGATTGAATTAAGAATGTAATTTCTCCTAGCCATTTATTTTGGAGGAACTTTTAAAAATCATTACAAATCCAATTTTGATTGGGATCAACTCAAACCTGAAAAAACATAAGAGCATGATTTAGAGAAAACTATAAAACTGGAAAATCTCTCCTAGTCATTTTTGGTGAAATTTGGCCAATGACCCTATATGGGGACTTTGGCCTAATTTTAAAAAATTCAAATTTGATTGGAATCAGCTTAAACTTGATAGATGTACAAATACCGTAAAAAATAGTGATTATATCACTAAAAAATAACACAATAATAAAACAACCAAGACAATAATAATAATAATAATAATAATAATAATAATACCAATATGTTACCAAACTATTAGTACACACATACAAACACACACTCACTAACAGTCAGTCAAACTCAATGTATTGTTGATCCTGTACATTGACAGCAAGTGGCCTGTGTAGTCCTGGTGGTACTGCCGGGGGTACTGCATAAGCTGGACAAGGTTGAATCTCAGGTAATGCTTGTATATTAACAGCATGGACTCTTCTCTTCTCTTCAATGTTATCATACATTGGTTCAGGAGGGGGAGGGGCTGGGGAGTGAACAGGAGATAAATATGAGGAATGAGTTTTGAAACTGGTTCCTTTTAATGTTTGGAGTAACACATCAGCATGTTTGAACTTCTCTGATGCTGCAGTCTCAGCTATTGAAGGAGAAAGAGGAAGAGGGAGGAAGGTATGTCAATATGTATCAGAAAATTTAATAAAAATTTGGGGTTATTTTGGAGCCATTTTTTGGAGTACAGGGAAATTTTCAGAAATTGGCTCATTTTTTTTAAATGGCCGTAACTTGAAAAATTGAGCTCGGAATCAGCTCAAACTTTCTACACAGCATAAGTACATCGATATGTATCAGAAAATGTAATAAAAATTGGGGGTGATTTTGGAGCCATTTTTCGGAAAAACCATGGGCTATAGTACAGGGAAATTTTCAGAAATTGGTTCATTTTTAAAATGGCTGTAACTTGAAAAATTTAAGTCGGAATCAGCTCAAACTTTCTACAGAGTATAAGGGCATTAATATGTATCAGAAAATGTAATAAAAATTGGGAGTGATTTCAGAGCCATTTTTTGGAAAAAACCATGGGCTATAGTACAGGGAAATTTTCAGAAATTGGCTCATTTTTTTTAAATGGCCGTAACTTGAAAAATTGAGCTCGGAATCAGCTTAAACTTTCTACACAGCATAAGTACATCAATATGTATCAGAAAATGTAATAAAAATTGGGGGTGATTTCGGAGCCATTTTTTGGAAAAAACCATGGGCTATAGTACAGGGAAATTTTCAGAAATTGGCTCGTTTTTAAAAATGGCTGTAACTTGAAAATTTGAATTCGGAATCAACTCAAACTTTCTACATAGCATAAGTGCATCAATATGTATTAGAAAATGTAATAAAAATTTGGGGTGATTTCGGAGCCATTTTTTGGAAAAAACCATGGGCTATAGTACAAGGAAATTTTCAGAAATTGGCTTGTTTTTTTTAAATGGTTGTAACTTGAAAATTTGAGCTCGGAATCAACTCAAACTTTCTACATAGCATAAGGACATTGATATGTATTAGAAAATGTAATAAAAATTTGGGGTGATTTCGGAGCCATTTTTTTGGAAAAAACCATGGGCTATAGTACAGGGAAATTTTCAGAAATTGGCTCATTTTTTTAAAATGGCTGTACGTAACTTGAAATTCTGAGTTCGGAATCGACACAAACTTTTACATAGCATAAGGACATTGATATGTATTAGAAAATGTAATAAAAACTTGGGGTGATTTCGGAGCCATTATAGCCTTGTGTATCTTTCAGAACTGCACTGTATAGCATTAGTTACATTGTGACCTTTCAATGTAAAATAATGGGCCTCCTTTACTAGTGAGTGTCTGTATAATAGTATAGCTGGGGTGTGTAGAATGGAATAAGTGGGTGTGTGTCATCAGGTGATTGTACATCTACTGATCACTGTTGGCTAGAGGTAAATATTATGCTAAAGTTACAAGCACAATTTATAGTGTGTTTGTTAATTTTGCTAATAAACAATTTGTTCAACGTACACACGTTTACTTGTTATTGCAATAGCGTCTATTTATATCAGCAAACTCAGTACATGTGAGTATGTGTGTGTTTAGGGGATCCT
>NW_003546755.1:34563-36304 GCF_000090795.2 Amphimedon queenslandica
TTGAGTGTCAATGAATACTGCAAAACAACCTGTTAGGATAGTCCCTGGTATGAAACTACAGGCAACACAAATGAGATCACCAGTTGAATGCTCAACAGTAGCATTAGTGATCTGATAAGTACCTAGAATATAATAATAATAATAATAATAATAATAATAATAATAATAAATAATAATAATAATAATAATAATAATAATAATAATAATTTTGAATAATAATTATAATTGTATTGTTTACAGGATGAACTTTGTAAAAAAGCAAGTTAGCATGTGAATTAGTCAAAATCTTCCCTAAAAATAAAGTGCCAAAGCTTACAAATAAACATATTGAACCTGTCACTGCCGGTGTCAATAATAAAACTGTTATTATAACAAGTATACCAATAAACTGTGATATATTTAGTTACAACTCACTGAATGTCCTAACAGTTTCGCTTGTGTTTCCGGCTTCATTAGTAAACACAGTCTCTGCAGTGTAGTGTTCTCCTGATGATAAATATGAAGATATGTTGACAGTCACGCTCCAAACTGAGCCACTAACTGCAGCAATGCTAACTTCAGAGCATGAGGAGTTACTAATGTCATATAAATAACAAGAAAGGGATGTCTCCTGATTTTGTCGCTTTCTTTTAATCACTGTTGATAGTCTTGTTGGTCTCTTACCAATACAATCAGTGTTGTTGATCTGAGAGAGAGAGGGAGAAAGAGACAGAGAGAGGGAAAGAGAGAGGGGGAGAGAGAGGGGGAGGGGGAGAGGGAACGAGGGAAAAAGAGGGAAAAACAAGGATTAGATAACGTGAATTTGTTTTCTCTCTTCTCTTTGTCCAAAAGCATCTGTTACTACAGACTCTCACAATAAAAGCTGTTCATTACTATTAATAGTACTATAGTCTATTTTGACATATGATACTGTTTATGAACACTTATAGTTTATGGTCTTACTTTACTATACAGTAGAACATTAATACCATTTGCTGCATAACTAAGATCAGTGTTGTGTGAAAAGGTTGAAGGAACTACAGGAAAAGGAAGAGAGAGAGGGGATAGAAGGGTTTGTAAGGTAACACCACAAAACCACTACTGAAAATTTAATTAGGAAATGAATACAAATTGTATATATGCACTGGATATGGAAGAGTAAAGGGGAATTCATCAATCAGCAGTAATACATTCAATATTATGATTATATATATATTTAATAAGAATGTTGATATTCAATATTATGATAGTACGGGTACATTATACCTTCATGGAGGGTGTATGTGTAATTATTGGGCTCTCCCTCTCCTACTCCATTCCACGCTGACACTTTAATCATGATTTGCTCAGTGCAGTAATCACTCGGTTGTATTGGTAAAACAGGATTATTCCCAACGGTCCACTGCGTCGTGTTTTTATCTACAAATTCTATCGAATAGTTAGATATTGGGACACCAAGTAGAGTAGCTGGGGGAGTAAATGTGAGAAGAAGTGCAGTATTGTTTAGTTCAATGTGTTCAATATTTGTCACTGGATTCAGCCTTCCTGTAGCAATAGATACAAATACCATTTATGAGCAATAACATTATTAGTCAAAATGTGCTTTATATATTCAATGAATTAGCAAATTAATAATAATTTTTATTATTGGCATTTTAGACAGCTATCATAATAATATACTTATTTAGCTTTAAAATATTGTCTATATGAGTGTAGGCTGTTTTCTCAGTTATTATTATTTTGATTACACAGAGATAATGCT